>NC_062194.1:4325027-4450027 GCF_912470025.1 Vespa velutina
TTATATTGTATTTTTGTCAAAAATTCTTTTTCATTTATATTTTTTTTACACTTAGCACATTTTATGAATTGAGACAGAATATTAGATATTTATGCATGTGTAACATGTTGTAGTTAGACACAAACAAATTGAATAATCCATTTATAATGATGATATATTTTTTATAAAATAAAAAAAAAAAAAAAAAAAAAAGAAAAGAAAAGAAAAAATTTCGTGTTTAATTCTATTAAGTGCATAAATATGTATTCGTGTATAAGAAATATATACTCAATTCTCAAATATTCCTTTCCAACAAATATTCTGCATATTTCAAATGTTTCATATTTAAAATAAAAAAAAAATAAAACCTTGAAAATATAATATGTGTAGTATTGTATTTTGAAAATTAAGAATTTTTGTGCAGAATTTGCTTGTAAAGGAATATAAAAACAATCCACAATTTCATATGTCATTGCATGTTTGCAATTGATAGAAAGCTTGATAAAAGTAAAAGGTATATTTGCTTGCATGATATAAAATATTGTAGAAGTTTCATATTGTTTAAACACGTTTATATTATAACTGCCATGCTCAATGCAAAGATTGGATGAGCAACTAATTCGCAAGGAATTTGCAAAGCTAGTGCAACTCTATTTTAAAAGGTGAAAACATAAAAATTGAATGCAAAGAGAAGAAAAAAAAATAGAAGTTAGGCTTGACTAAGTCATGTGAGTGTGATTCGGTTGCCGAGTTGCTTCCTACCTTGCCACCCTACAAATTCTCCAGCTTCGCCTGAGGAACACAAGAGCACACATTAGTACGGCAGGTAGGTAAGGTCAGGATGATGGCCATAAAGCCTAGTTATTCTACAGTGGTGTAGGGGAATAATATTTTAACTTAGAAATATTTATATATATTTATATATATATATATAAAAAATGTGTGTGTGTGTGTGTGTGTACGCGCGCATGTGTATTATCAAATAATATGCGTATATTTTATACCTCTGCCGTTTTCAAAAAATATAATCTATTGTGTATGTGTATATATATATATATATATGTGTGTGTGTGTGTGTGTGTGTGTGTGTGTGTGTGTGTGTGTGTGTGTGTGTGTGTGTGTAAAAAAAAACAAAAAGAAAAGAAAAGAATAATAATTAAAGAATTATTACTGATAATCATAATAAGGTTTATGAAAAATTAAATAATATAAAATATTTTCCAAAGAGTATATAAACATATATATCATAAACATAAACTATATATTATAAACATAAATTGCGATATGTAAAAAATAATATAAATTATTAATAATAAGCAAAGATGAGAACTACACCACTGTTTATAATTAGACAATTCAAAAACCAATCCACTCCACATCACAGCAATCCAATCCAATTTTAAAATTACTTATTCATTTATTGCTGTGTGGTTTTTGGTACGCATGCGTCTATGCCATTCTCCTCTCGCAACACTTGTCAATGCCAGAAAAAAAAAAAAAACATGATACCAATATATATATTATAAATCAATTCTTACCTTGCCTAGTAGGATCCATGCTATTTGGCATCATTGGCTGTCCAGGTGGCTAAAATAAAAATAAAATGATTACATATAATATTTATGATACAATACATTTGTGTTAAATTTTTTATCAATATATTATAATATCTAACTACAAAGTAATAATCAAGCTTACCCCATTGAAATCATTTCCCATTTGTGGCATACGTACTCCTGGTCGTGGGCCAGCAGGATACCTTGGGCCCATAAACTGTAACAAGGAATAAATCCACTGTATATTTAATAAAAATTCTCATAATAGACTTATATGTATAAAAAATATTTCAATAACAATTCATTATTAATATGCAATTCATAGAGTGAACGATAGGTTGAGTAAATCATGTAAAATTAGTCGTATCAAATTATAATCACTTCCTTATAAAACAATTACAATATGCAGTATTCCTACCTGAGAGGTAATATGTTATTAATAGAGTAATGATATATATTATATAATATAAAATATATATTATATAAAATATATATAAAATAATTTTATATATATTTGACTTAATAACTCCTACATATAAAATAAACTTTTCTTTTGTATTTTATTAACATTTGTTAGGATAATACTTTTACAATTGCTCTTTCATTATCAAATAAATATGGAAAAAAATAAAGAATTAGATGATGAAAATAACATTGAAAGGAAGACAGTGACAATAAATAAATGATTTTGGGTATACAATGATGTAGTGTAATGAGTGTGGAACAAGTAATCCTTCATGAGCGAGAGTGTGTGTTGAATGGCGCTTACCTGAGTGGACATCATCTGCGAGTGTGGGGGCGGGGGTGGCTGGGGGTGCTGGGGGGATGGCTGTGATGAGGGGTGTGTGGGCGGAGATGGTCGCATTGTCGAGTTGTTCTGCAACAAGCAACGCAAACGACAGACATGTAGCAACACTGCGATCCAGGCAACAGCTAAACTAGAAGGCTCAGGGATGATCGTGTTAATATACTAGATATTTTTCAACATCTTACAAATATGTTGATTGTTATAGCCAACAAATAAATCTACATGATATTTTTTCAATAAATGGGATTTCATTCTGTTGTATGTACATTTGATATCACATTTTATATTATTATGTATAATATAGTAAATATGAAATAATATATTAATTTGTTTTGTCATATTTATACAAATTAGAATAATTGATTTTAAAACTGCAATACACGCTTTATACCATATTATGTATTAATAATTGAACATTTCAAAATTATATAAAAAACATTGTCTTTATCATATATAATAGACTATGTTTCAAGAAATTCAGATTTTACATATTATTTTAAGAAAGATATTTCTCTTTATTAAAAAAAAGCTATATAAGTCATAGATCCAATTAGAAATAATATTTTTAAAGAAAAATTTCAAAATAAATATATATATATTAATTAAAAAAAAAAAAATAATAATTTTAAAAAATATTATGTAAATAATAAATATGTACATAAAAAAAAAATAATAAAAGAAAAGAAAACAAAAACAAATAAATGCAAAGCAATAATAATATATGAAATGAAAGCATAACAGCATAGCTCTGTAAATTGATGAAACAGAAATGAAATGAAACTTAAATTTATATAAACATGCACAACATTGCTTGATAATTGTAATAATATTTTAACAACATAATACAACAGATTTTAAAGACGATCACCTTATATTATACATTGTACATCACAAATAATTATCCTTTGTTAAAATAAATACAATTTTTATTTTTCAATAGACACATGAGGTTCTTCTTGAATTAATTATTATGAATCCAAAATTATATAGCTTTTTTGCAACAATTTAATTTTTCTCTATGACACCTTGTATGTCATATTTATAAATTTTAAGTCATCCCGCACAAGAATAATTCAACGCAAAAATAATAAAGATTTGAACGAGCAACATATGCATAACTAAATTTTTTTCCTTTTTCTACATGTATATATATGCATATATACATATGTACATGTGTATTCATACGTGTATATTAATATGTATACTAATATATACATATATTTTAAATTTGTTGATATCCATGAAATTTTATCTGCTCTGTTTTTTTTATATATAAGGTTAAATTTACAGCAATATTTCAGGAGACTGTTCTATTCTATAGATCATTTACAAAAATATTAAATTACTATATAGGGAAGTTTATAAATTATATCTGCAATATTTTCCAGAGAGTATACGCTTGGCTGACTAGATTAAATTTACAAAATGCATTCATTCGATATGCTGTCGAAATTTGCATTTGCTTTTTTAAATTATTGTCATATATAGTATATATATATATCTTTTTATTTTTTTTATTTTTTAAAATAGAAATTATTTTTAAAATAGACATTTAGCACAATGCGTTAAGGCCACAGTAATATTTGTTATTAAAAACATGAATATTGCATACATATACACATAGCATATACACATATTATAAATCCTATAAATATCTTATATATTTACTGATAGCCCTTCTTAAAAAAGAATTTAAATATACATGTGCGTATACTATAAATTGTCTTGTCTAAAAATTTGAAACTGTATCGAGTAAAAAAAAAAAACGAAACTTTAAGAAAATAATGTCAGCACAAGGTCAAACACTCAACTGAGTTATGTGCATACTATACTGGGATTTTCGAGCTAGTACTATTCTAACATTTATATAACCCTTGTCTGTGTGAAATGTCTAGACTTGCGTTATTCACTAAAGAAATAAGATAGAAAAGTTAGAACAAGGACGCACATACAAGAGTTAAATACATAGCAAAGAGAAAAGGAAGTATATATGTAAATACAGTGTAACAAAGCATAACAAGAATATTATTTCATTGTACACTTGTATCAAAACGAACATATAACATAAAAAGTATAGATAAAGAAAATTAGGGTATGCATTTCTTATATACATTTTTCTTTAAAATATAATCTTTCTTAATTTTCCAAACTTTGAAAGTTTTCTTGTATAAATTCATAATGGATGATCATATATAAAATATTTACAAGAACATTTTGATTCTACCTATATGTGTCATCACTTTGTTATTGCATAAGATTTATGTTAAGTATTTTCAATATACATTTGTGATAAAGATATTTTATATATATATATATATATATATAATTACAAATAACCATTATAATTTTATTATCGATGTAATAAAATTTGAATATATTGCATGCTTTGAACTAAATTTAATTTACATGATATTTAAATATAACGATAGTAACAGATAAATGTTTCGGTAGATAACATATGTTAATTCAATAAATTATCAATGAAAGATATTAGATAAAAATCCAGATACTGAAATTATATATAACAATATTTTAAAATTAAATTATCTGTCTAAGTAATCAATAATTATGTTCGATATTTGAATGATTAAAAATCCTATTGACTAGATAATAATGTAATTGAACTATTCAATTACCAACATGAATATTCTTCATTTTTTATTTTTCTTTAAAAACTGCAAACATGCCCCTAATCATAAGAAAACTTAGAAATTTAATAAATCGTGATTTGATGAACTGTTAACCTCGTTAATTCCCTTATATTTTTGTCTTAAATATAAAATTTGACGATGACGATATGAGCGCACGCACACACAGATACATGTACGTGAGCAAGATGTGATTACGTGCATCGTAGCAAAAGAGAGCTAAGGGATATAGTATGACTACACTCATGTGTGTTTGTGTAAATGTAATGAATGAATATGTATGTAAACATAACAATGACATATGACAAATTATTTTCATGTTGTCATTTATATCTTAGATAATACTTAATTATCTTCGTGAAATATAAGAAAATACATAAGTAATAATGTATCTTTTTCTTGCACTGTTCCTATAAAATATTTTTATAATTACTATTATTTTCGCGAATATATATATATAATATATTACCAATAATACTTTCAGAGTAAAACTTTTAAGTGGAAGTATATTATAATTATAACTGATTACGTTAGTTTCAAAAAACAAAAACTTACTGGAAAGAATGCTGGAGGCATTGGACCACCAGGCATACCATCATTAGGTGGCATCTGTCCAATTGGAGATGGAGCTGGGCCAGCATTCTGCAATAATGTTTTTGTTATATATTGCAAAAGAATATTTATTTTATATAGATGGATATATATATATACATATATACATATATGATTGTATATAAAATAAATAAATAAGTAAGTAAAAGGATATAATTAACAACTTACATGTGCAATTCCATTAACGCCATAACCACTGTTCACAAAACCCTGTGACAAAAATATTTATCGTATCAGTCTAATTGCATAAGATGCCTCAAAAGATAAATTATTTAATATTATTTTCAAATAACAAATGTTATTATTAATATGTTTAGTAATAATCGAAAATAATAAAAATTTGCTTAATATATTAAAAAATAACTTACATAATCATGAAAAGCTTTGGCCTCGCTACTGTGTTCACATGAATCTCGTCGTTCTGGTGCTGCGCAATACAGATCCCAAAACACACTAGAAATATATTATATCAATTGTATACAAATTAAAAATTGTTCAATGTTATAATAAATTTTCTAAATATCTGATCAATGTCACTTACCACCACCATGAATGTAAAAACCCAGGTGGTTCTCCAAGCGTTATATTTTTCTCCCATCGAATCTGCACGACAATAAAATATAATTAATAGTCATATATTCAATATAAAAGCATAATATCGTTATACCATCATTCTTACCTCCGATAGGAATGTTTGTGCAGCTTTTTGTGCGCCGACATGAAGAAGGTATTCGTATACATACAAAGCTAATCTAAAAGCATAATAACAATTGATTATTGAATCATTGATTGAAGTTAATTCTATATATAAAAAAGAAAAAAGAAAAAAAAGAAAGAAATCTGACTTAAATACTCCATGTGATGTGAGAAAGCATTCACATAAATTGTTTTCATAAATGAAAAATATAATTTCAATATTGTAAATGTATAAAATACATTTTAATTTTTATATATCGACGATTTTACATCTTCACAATAATTATAATATAAATAGTTAAATTAATTATTCTTTGAGAATCTTTTTGCTGGTACATAACCATTACGGTATATACCATTTCTTTCACGAAAGATACAAATATGGCGTTCGAAATTAGACTTCTCTGCCAATCAAACGTCTCTATTCAGTGACAGCGTACACTCAAGACCGCGTGAAAGCAGGTTATGCGGCGAAATCTTAACTAAATAGCTATCAACACGGACAGCACACGCTATCTCCTTAGTCCTACGAGAGCTAATGAAAACAAAAACTTTCGACCGTCGCCATCTAACATTTTACCCTCCAAATTTTAACACAATCGAATGATCCATTTGTAAACAATAATCGAAGGAACATGAAATGTTATTGAAATGGAACGAACCATCGCGAAATCATACGCTGTTATATTATGCGTTCCAAAATGGAAATTCTGAATAGATAAATATTTCGAAGATCCATTGAAGTCAGCCATTGAGATACGACTTTCAAATTTAAAAATATAAATTACGACGATATGATTCAAACGATTTTACTTAAATACGAACGACCGGTATCAAAGTACGTAAACGCTTTAAGGTATAGCACGATGTCAAAAAGCAGGAAAAAAGAGAGAAAGAGAGAGGAGAGAGAGAAAGAGAGAGAGAGAGAGAGAGAGAGAGAAAAAAAGAAGGAAAAATGGAGTCACTCGTCGATCAATCGGCACGGATAATACGATGAAAAAATGGATTTTGTTTAACAATAAATACGTACTTTTCTCTGGCCTGAGCATCCGATGGTACGCTGGACCCCTTTCCCTTCGCGTACATCGTTGTGATTTGTCAATCCTTCCAGCGTAAACACAGAACAGTCGTCAGGTCGAGAAGTGAGCAATGTCTGACTGCGGCTATCGTTCGAAGGAGGAGAATTGCAACGGAGAGAGTGAGAGAGCTAAAGAGAAAGAGAGAGGGAAGGAGAGAGGGAAGGAGAGAGGGAAGGATAGAGTGAGAGAGGGGTGGATGGAGGGGTTAGAGGGGAAAGGGAAAGAGTAGGAGTAGGAGGAAGAAGAGGAGGAGGAGGAAGAGGAGGAGGAGGAGGAGGAGGAAACGGACGCGCTCTTGGCTACCTTCGTATCTCTGTGAAAACGAGGACGGGGTGGGGGAAAGGGAATAAGAAGAGAAAGAGAAAAGGATAAGAGGGGGTAGGGATTCGAAAGAGGAAATAAAGGAAGAAAAAGTTGCGCGTACGAAAAGCGGAAGAGGATGTAGTAAAGCGATCGCTAGACTTTTCAGAGAATTTTCCTTCTCTCTTCGTGTCTTATTCCTCTTTCTCGTTGGCGTCACTGTACAACTAAACGAACGAGGCGCAGACGCTTCGCCTCACATGACATGACAACGAATCACGGAAGAAGAGCCGCGTCGCGTACGCGCATCGTCGTATTATTGTTCCTTTTTCTTTTTCCTTTCTTTCTTTCTTTCTTTTTTTTTTCTTTTTTCTTATTTATTTTTTTTATTTATTTCTTTATTTCTTTTATAGCTTCCCCCGCTTTCATTTATTTCTTTTCCTTTCCTTTTCTTTCTTTTTTTTTTTTTTTTTTCCTTTTTTTCTTTTTTTTCGCAGTCGTATCGTCAATTTTTCTCTGTTATATTAGAGCCCGCGTCGTTGTTCCGTTACTCGTCGAACTCGGCCGCGCTCTCTCGTGTCTCACCTCTAGGGCACACTTCACGATAGTTTTCTATCTCTATCTCTATTTTTTTCTTTCTTTCTCACTCGCACGCTTTCTTTCCCTCGCTCGTACTCTTTTCAAGGCTTATTGTTCTCCAATGGAAATCGCGGCGCGTCTCTCTCTCTCTCTCTCTCTTTTCTTTCTCTTTCTCTCTCTCTCTTTCTGTCTCTTCTCGGCACACGGCGGCGACGATGGCAAAGTCGTCGTCGTCGTCGTCGTCGTCGTTGCGCGTTCGGTCAATTCACTCTCTTCGCTCTTTTCCCTTCGATATGCCTCTCACCTCAGCACACCTCACCTCACCTCACCTTACCGCACCGCACCTCACCGCACCTCACCACACCACACCACTCCACACCTCACCTCACCTAACGCGTACCTATCAGTCAACGACGACGCACATACACGTGCACGCGCCACTAAAAGAGCACGCGCAAGAGCACAGGTACACGTACACAATCTACAGAGAAGGCGTCGCGCGCACACACCGATTTCACGTTGTGTTGTCGTTGTTGTCCGTTTGACGTCGTCGTCGTCGCCGCCGCCGCCGCCACCGTCGCTGTCGCTGTCGCCGTCTCCGTCGCCTTCGTCTTCCCCGTCGTTATTGTCGTTACTGTTGCGCTGGCTGTTACTTGCATATACAAGTTTCCAAATTTTTGTCGATGAGTCGCCCTGTCGTCCCTTCTTTTTACCGTGCACTCGTCCTAACTGAAAATTTTACTATCGTACGTCCCTATCGTTACATACGCGCGTTATCGGTCGAACGAGGACGAAAGGTAGTATCAGGATAACACGTATGCGCGGAGAGGAATTGAACTCTCACGGTGTTGTACGCGCGCACAACTTCGGAAGTGTGCTACCTACTCTTTCGGCTTCGCACGCGACGACGACGACGCACACGTATACGCGTCTCGGAGGATCGTACTCCCTCTCCCTCTCTTTTCTCCCCTCCTTTTTCTCCCCATCTCTCACGCTCTCTCTCTCCCTTCCTTTTACTTTCTCTGTCGTTCTCATCGCAATACGTCGTCTCCGTTGAACTCTCTCTCGGTCGTGCAAAGAACGTGGAGGTTGCGCGCGCAACTATTTGTCCCGTATACCAGGGCCGTATGATGCCATTCAAGTACAACAGAGTGTGAGTCAAATATAACGGGTAAGGAGGTTCTTAAATGAATACAGTGTCTAATTGCTAAGGGTTTTTCTTTTTTTTTTTTTTTTTTTTTTTTAAATTTCATTCATTCATTCATTCATTCATTCATTATATATTGAATCGAATAGATATATCTTTTTCTTTTTTATTAATAAAGGATATCGATTTGAATTATAATTTATTATCTAAAGCTCTCTCTAGGAAATACGAATATTCGATGATTTTTCATACTTGTGATTTCATCGATAAAGTATTATGCGCTCTTACATATTATTCGCGCATTAGACTAAAATCTTTTTAGCTTCTAAAAAAATTTTCTTTAAAATTCAACATATATAATAAACATAAAAAGGTAGTTACTACTTCTTATTATATTTTATTTACAGCCCATTTTAATTTCTATCTATCATACATTTATCAATATCTACCTTTTTATTACAAAAAAAAAAAAAAAAAAAAAAAACGTATGGTAAATTTATTTATTACGGATTGATATGGCCAAATGAGTAATGATAATATTTTTTAATAATTAATATTGACTCGATCGTTCGTTTTGTCATAAAAAAAAAAAAAAAAAAAAAAAAAAAAAAAAAAAAAAATCAAAGTGAGGTATATAAAATTAAACATAGTTTATAAGCATTGAAAATGAAACGTAAAAAATAGAATCCATAGAAAAATATTTGTATCGTATACAATCGTGTTCCTTGTAATATTAAGAGTAAATATCTGTCTATCGTTGATACGGCCCTGATTGCATCTCTGCATCTTATTGGACGTGGACTGGTGCATATACGAGCAATGTCCTGTGGCGTGCACACACCGTTGAAATCTATCGGCGCGTGTGTTCGCTAAAGAGTGGGAGAATCCGATTATAGCCGAACATTACCGGATGTGCCCGACACGAAATAGTCGACAATTGACGAGGCGTCGAGAAACCCAGAAGGGAGGAGACAAGCTATTCTCTTGGGTGTACTGCTTCCCCTTTTTCAACTTTAACCTGAATAATTATTCTTTAGCTTATCTATAGCATAAGTAATGAAAGCAAATACAATATAATATGAATAAAGTTTAATAAAACGAATGCTGAATGTTATTTAGAACCTTTTCACATTATGTCATTATGTAATAGACTGATGAGATCTCTTATCGTCATCCGGTATAACATTGATTAAAAAATAATTTTTATTTTTGATAATAATACTTTTATAGAAATAGAAATAAACTATTTATTTAATCATTTATATACCCACAATATAATATAATTTATATATATATATATTTTTTTTTTTATATACTTCATGTATAAAAAATTTTTATATAAAAAATATTATGGTTATATATAATATTTATAATTCTAAATCTTAAGATGCATGTAGATAATTTGGATGGAACATATTTATTAATATAAAATATTTATTATTTTTAATTACAGAGATGGATGGTCCAGGCACGATTTCATGGGATGAATTTCTTGCAAATGCTGAAAATTTTATCATAGTCTCTGATCAGATTTCTGATGGATGGCAATTGTGTGGAAACAAAGTAATTATATTTAATTAATTAATATATATATGGAAAATATACCTTCATTTTTATAAATAATTAATAGTATAATATAATAATATATCGTATTATCGTGTATCAATATATAGTAAAACATGTTTATTATAACAACTTTTTATTATTTATAGAAGAACTAAATAGTAATAGTTGAATGATTACAGATATATCACACGTGAAATAGTATCTCTATAAATTTTTTTTCTTTAATTACTCCATTCGGTAAAACAGAACATGGTCGATAAAATGTGAAAATTATAATTTAAAGCATTGTAAATAATTATTATAATTATTGTACAATAATATTTTTATATTCTACAAGATAAATATAAAATTTGAAAAATAAATAATTTTTATTAAAATTATTAATAAAATTCTGTTTTATCAACTATGATTTCAGTCGTAACAAGAATGTTGCGCACTCTCTCCCATAATCAGTGAACTATAATGGAAGATACCGACTAAGTTTAAATTTTTTGACTTTGAAAAAGAAAAATTAGATATTTCATTTTTCTTTGTTGTAATATTAATTTACTTCAGAATATAATTTACTATTGCTTTTTATAATAATATTTATTAATATAAGAATATTTATTTTTTATAGAAAATTCCTGCGGAAGCATACTTAGTACGACAAAAAAAGCATTTTATTTTAAACGAAATGAACACAGAAAATTCTTCAACAATTGAGAATTGGAGTGAAAAACTTTGTGAAGATCCTTACGAAGCTTCATTTAAAAACGAAAGGCCTTTGATTATAGAACATCACATTTTATGGTCTATGAGCTATAGCGTGCCAGTACTTTATTTTAATGGATGGAAATCAGGTGATCTAAATTGCAATTAATCTAGGATCATTAAGCTCTTCTTTTTCGATATAATTTGGCGAAGAGAGATACATGTGTGTATTTTCATCATTGAAATAATGAATAGTAAAATGATTCAATCTACTTACTTACATAATTTGAAAGATTTAACAATTGTTTATATGACGCGTTTCTCATTCACATTGATTTTGTTTTTCAAAAAAAAATTAAATATATCGATAAAATTCTGAAATATTCATCATTCTAGTACAATTTAAAAACCATCAAGTGTTAGTGGCATTAAGAAAAAAATTAATGTAAGTTTCATACCTTATCATGAAGATCAAATAAAACTACTTCAAAATAGAAATACGGGAGAAATTCTATTGTAGCGTGAGGTTTTATCGTCACTAGACCTTAATCCGTGAAAAAGACGATTGTAATGCCGCATTGTTCCTTCTATTGTCGGTTTCTTTCGACTATCGGTGAAGAAGTAGATAACGTTGAATATATGTCGTTGCTGAAGGGCGAGAATTAGGAAACAAAAGGGTGATATCATTGTTAAAAAAAAAAAGAAAAGAAAGAAATTCTTTGATTTATAATTCAGCGAATATTAAAATACAATTCCGTTTTGTGAAATTTGTACGAAATGTGGCGATATTTAAAAACTAGATCACCGTCTCATTGTCTATAGGATTGATCGAGAGTTTTGTACTAAAAAATAAAATAATGAATGACCTTGCAAAATATTACTTTAGATTATTTGCTTAATCGATCGATAATTACTAGTTGAAAGTAGAGTACGACGATTGTTTTAGAATTTTTTATTGTCCACAGATTTTCCAGGGATCAATCGAATAAGTGTCGAAGAAGCTCAAGGACTTATTAATGGTTCCACTTTAAATTACTCGGAGTTGTCGCAGGCGATTCATCCAATTCTCGGTACACCGTACCTGCAGTTACATCCATGCATGTCGCACGAGCTTCTACAATACACACATAAGAGGTGAGGGAGGAAGAGCCAAATAAAAAGGGATTGACATACGACCTTGTTTCGTTTTTCTCACAAAATACTTCGCAGTTGAATACGATCTACACTTAATTCTCGAATTAACCGGTTATTTGATATTACGTTTTAGCAAGAACAAATTGATTAGCTGGTTAAGCTTCGTTGCACCGGCGGCTCTACGCCTTGATATAAAGCAAGAGTATCACAAATTGACATTGTAAACAATAAAAGATGTACGCGAATCAACCTCAAAATGATTACTAGAAATTGCAGAATGGACGATACCGTATCAACTTGCATTTTTACACTTCTAACGTGACTTATAACAATATCCATTGTTATAAGTTAATTTGATGTAAAAGGAAAAGAGAGAAAATTATTATACGAGGATAATAATTTTTCATGAAGAAGATAACAACGTTCATTGTTATCTTAAATTCTATTACGTAAGTAGAAAGTATCAATTTGCATTATACTGATTAATTTCTTATAAAGATAAGAAAAATGTGAGAGAACTATGTAACTTCAATTGCAACTTCTCAGGTATACATAAATTATATAAATAAGCGATAGTACTAAAATATTATAAATAGAAAAATGAAAATAGTTTTTTTTTTTTTTTTTTTTTTTTTTTTTTTTTTTTTTTTTTTTTTTTATAATGTGAAACATTATTCTATCGTTCATCTTATTTACGAAAGATCACGCGAAAGTTGAAAGGGAGAGATTCGTAGGATCGAGTCGACTATCACCACCTCCCACCACTTTCCGCGCGCTTTTCGAACTCGCGGATCGAACCTCGAGCTCGAACGAAGGCGCTGCACAGTCTCGCGATCGTCATCGCGTAGAAACGTGATTCTCGTTTACGATAGTTACCACCACGACTTTGTTTCACTGTTGGCTCGCGTCTGATAACGTGACAACTGTGTTGTTGTGAATATAAAATGCAATAATTGTGAATTTTACTTTTTTCCTTCATCATATACCCGTAAGAACGAATCTTTTTTTCTTTCGCAAACGTTAATTTCCTCGACCTGTTTGACAAGAAAATAACAAATTTAAAGAAGCACTTTCGTCGTGTACGTAAATTTATTATTAACTCATAAAGAAATCGGAATGATCGTATTTGACGTACATGCGTACACATATATTTTCACGTTACAAATTATTAAGTTGGAAGTCGATAAAAAAAAAAAAAGGAAAAAAAAAAGAAAAAGAAAAAAAAAACAATCATTGGCACGCAACCAATACTTTAACATCGTTTGTCCTATCTTTACTATTTTATCATTTAGATTTCTACTTCCACTTCGCTTCCGTCATTATCAAACAGTTTTAATTCTTTCTAGGACATTCTAATATTCATCCGAAGAACTGTTCAAAATTTTTTCTTTCCTACGACGATCCTGAAACATTTCTAAAAGATTGCGAATCTACTTGTTGCGTCAAACTCGCCAAGTATTCGACGAAATTCAAGCTGGAAGAATGTAATTTCTTCGGAGACACATTTTTGGCACATTCGGGAACGATCTTTTTTCATCGTAAAATTAAAATTATTCTGTAATAATTATTCTTTCGATGATGCAACTGGTTACCGACTAGGATGATTGATCTTTGAGAGGGGGAGGGGGAGGGAGAAAAACACGTAACTGGTAAAGCGGGTTTTTTTTTTTCTTTTTCTTCTTCTTCTTGAATCATTATAATTCCGTTCGAGAAATTAATATATTCACGGAGATTCTCGACATCGAGCATACAGGACAGGGAGAAAGAATTTAAGATTATTAAGTATTCAGATTTGAAGAGTACATATGTCTCTACGAATACACGATCACGGACTACTTCTCTTCGTGATGACCTATCAACGCTGTACTTCGCGCGTTAGCCTTTGTTCATTAATTCCCCACGTACTTACGTTTGTAAACGCGTATTCGACCATATAGTAGACTTATTCGTCCATTTGTAATAATCATTGACTCGTAGTACTCTTCATTCTTCTTTTTTTCTTTCTTTTTTTTTTTTTTTTCTTTATTTTTGTTTTTATTTTCGTTTTCTACTCATTTTTGTTTCCATCTCTCTCAGCAGTCTTTCTTTCTCTCTCTCTCTCTCTCTCTCTCGTTATACCTTTGATACACGACACACGAGAGCATCATCGATGCAGCTCTCTTGTCGGGGATTAATTAAATGCCGTGCGAAATAATTCCCCCGCGTGATATACGAGCGTTATCATCAAGGAATATAACAGTTGCTACGATCTATCCTCTTGCGATCTTATGTAACGCAGTTTTCTTTGATTTTGTTTTTCTTTTTTCTTTTTTTTTTTTCTTCCTTTTTTTCCTTTCTCTCTCTTTGTCTCTCTCTCTCTCTGCCTCTGTCTCTGTCTCTGTCTCTGTCTCTGTCTCTGTCTATTAACGTCATTTATGATGAACGCCATTAATGTTTTTAAGTATAAATCCGAAAGAGAGAAAGAGAGAAGATAAGAAGATCAATCATCGACAATATTTTCATTATTATGTGAAATGGAAAGGTTATCGTTTTTATCAAAATGAAGCGATAAGAAATAATTGTATATAAAGAAAAAAAAATTATATATATATATATATATATATATATATATATATATATATAAAACTCTTGTTTACATATGATAATTTTTTAAAAAATGCATCCGTCAAGATTTTCCTATTTTATGAATTAGTTAAAAATTCTTGATAATTGATTGTAAAAATTTATTACTCTTTTTTGAGGCTTTTTAGGCCAATTTTTCTTTTCAAATTGTAAAGCCGCAACAGCCTTTGTAACGAAAAAAAAAAAGTAATTGATTTTTAAAATCACTTTGAGAATTTTTGACTCATCTTATATATCTATATATATTTATATAAATATATATATATATTTATATATATACATACATATATATATGGCAATTTATATTGGATTAATAAAATGTTTCGATAACGTGTGTAGGATCGTGAGAAAGTTTAATAAATAACGGGCATTAACGGATCGGTGGAGATTTAAATAGTTTAAAATTTTTAACAAGCGTTCCGACAAAAAAGGACGTACTTCCTCGGACTAATCGGATCTACAAGAGAGTCAAGAGATAATAGATTCAAATTGCATCACTGTCCCGGTAAGAGGGACCCGTCGTCGGTTATCTCTCTTTCTCTCTCTTTCTCTCTCTCTCTCTCTCTCTCTCTCTCTCTCTCTCTCTCTCTCTCTCTCTCTCTCTCTCTCTCTCTCTCTCTCTGGTAAATATATAACTCGATGAAAAGTAGGAGTAGTAACAATCAAGATGGCAAAGCCTTGACCCGCTTTCCGTGACCGGCTCTATTTCATAGTTCGGTTCGTCATCTTCGATGAGCTGCTACGTTTCATTATTCTTAGTTAATTTTCACGCTTATCGTGGAAGATGAGAGTACGATTCAATGGTAGAAGGAACATTCCAAGATTATGCTTGTGAATTATTAAATATCATATGTTAGAAAGTCGATTATTCCGAAACAATTAAAGGACAAACGATGACAATCCTTATCGGAAAGAAAAAAGGACCAAAAAAGAAAAAAAGAAAAAAAAACAAAAAGAAATAAAATAAAAAAAATAAAAACAAAAGAAAAAGAAAATTATAATTTATCATCGTTAGAAGTAGTCAAATCATTTGTCCTATCAAATCGTAGATAAGAATATATCAATCAATTGTCAGAATTCTCAGTCCATCCATCGTGAACGTACAAATAATCTAATTTTCTAATCTCTAATATCTGCCCGTCATCTAGTCATTTTGCTCTTTCAGATCACAAAAGGAAGGAGGAAGAGCCTGTAATTTCGCAAAGAGATCATTCGAGATAGTCTCTTTGAACGAACGTTTGCTGTTACCGTTTGCCTAGTGGTCGATCATCGGCTCGTTGATCGACGCGTTGATCCGGCTCCCTAGGTGGGAAGTTCAAAGCGGAAGAAGAAGTTGGGGGAGAGAGAGAAAGAGAGAGAGACAGAGAGAGAGAGAGAGAGAGAGAGAGAGAGAGAGAGCAAAAAGAGAGAGAGAGAAAGAGAGCAAAAAGAGAGAGAGAGAGAGAGAGAGAGAGAAATCGGAAGAGGAGAATCTCGAGTTCCCCGCGTGTTCATCGACGGTGATGTGGTGTTTAACCCCGTTAGAATCCAGCGGATCGTGAACAGATCGAGAGCAGCCGAACAATAGAGCCGCTCACCACCGGTGCGATATTTCTCGATGGGTTACTCGTAGCCCGTGATCGCCTGCGCGTATTTGTCTGGTGTCTATATCGCATCACTACTACGACGACGACGACGACGACGACGACCAAGAGGAGGAAAGAGGAGGAGGAGGAGGAGGAGGAGGTGGAGGTGGAGGAGGAGGAGAAGGTGGAGAAGGAGGGAGGAGAGGATAGGTCGTAGCGGCAGGAAGAGATCGTCGTTATAGGGGGAGATCGCCATAGCTGATCGTACCACCCAAGGTGGCACAGATTGAGAGGCCCCATCAGCGTAACATCCTCTCGGCGATTCGAAGCATTTCGCGAACCACATCTCGTTCCTCGCCTTGATATCATCTTTTCTATTTCTCTCATTTCTCTCTCTCTCTCTCTCTCTCTCTCTTTCTCTCTCTTTCTCCTTCTCCTTCTTTCTTTCTTTCTTTCTTTCTCTATCTCTTTTCTTTTCTCTCTTTGTCTATCCCTTTTTTTTTTAATATATCTTTATTTTCCTCTTTCTTTCTCTCTCTCTCTCTCTCTCTCTCTCTCTCTTTTTCCTGATCTAAAGCAAAGGACTCCGTGAACATTCGGAAGTAACAATTATTGGACACGCACAAGAGAAGAGTAGAAATTTGCAACAAGGAGAACACCCATCTACTCCTCTTCCTCCTCTTCTTCCTCTTCCCTTATTCCTCTCTTCTTCCTACTCACTCCATTTCGTTCTTCTCGTCGAGTAGCATCACGCATCGGACACTTCCGGCTTTGCGGAAGCAACGCTCCATGTGAACGACTGACGGCGATCGCCTCACCTCGCGACTCAACTCATTCATCGAACAACGATTTTGTCATGGAGACCGCTACCGAACTGTACGTATACAAAGTTTCTTTTCTTTTCTTTCTTGTTTTTTATTTAATCTCCATCTTTTTTTTTTTTCTTTTTTTTGTTAATCCACAGAATATATATTTATTATTCTTTTTCATTCTTTTCATCTTTGTTTATTCTTTTTTTTTTTTGCCTTTTTTATCGGCTTTATCGTGCACGTGCTTGATGCTTTTTAAAAATATGCTTTTCAAATATAATACTTGTTCGTTCTTTGTAGAAATATTTTATTAATTTCTCTCACTCCTTCTTAGAAAATAAAAATATTACACAATTCCAAAGCACGTGTAGCGCCGCATGGAACGAAGAAATTGCATTGCTTTCTTTCTCCTTTTCTTCTTTTCCTTTTTCATATCTGATATTTAAATTATAAAACACATTCTCAAATAAACGATTAAAAAAAAAAAAAAAAAATAAAAAAAATAAAAAAAAGAAATAAAATAAAAGAAAAGAAAAGAAAAGAAAGTGTATTAACGATATTTATATCATTTAAATCGAAAAAAGGATGCAAGGATAATTACATATATATATTCCTTACGCGTTACGTATATATCTATTCCTTATATCGGCATAACACGCTCTCTTTTTTTTCTTCTTCTTCTTCTTCTCTTTTCTTTATTTATTTTTTCTTTTTTTCCTTTCCTCTCGAGAAATCATTATATAAAACGTCGAGCTCCTTTGAGACTCGTCTCTCCTAAAGAAATTTTTTCTCTCCTAAATGAATTTCATAAATCAAAAAGGAAATCTATCCTTTCGTTTAGATTCTTTGATCTATTGGCTATGTTGATTATATAATGGAATGACGAATGTTATAAAAGGAAAAGTTAATCGTTAATGTTATTCAAATGGCAACATGCTGTTAATCGATAACGTAACTGGATCCTAACGTCAATCGACAGCCAAATTTCGTAATATCACGTCGATTATGCGTAATATATAAATATATAATATATACTTTATATTCGATTAAAAGAAACGAAAAATACATGAATTAATCGTTGATTACCCGTTTAATTTAAATGCGAAACGTTTCTATCTATAGTTAGCGATTTTTTATGCTCAATCAAGTATAAACAGTTAGATAGGATAATCGTCATTTTTATTAACGAAGAACTCTGTAAATTTTCTAATTTCACATTTTTAATCCCATTATACGGTTCTTTAAATACAACTTCTTAATTTTACGCGATCGAATCATATCTATATTTTTCTTGTGATTGTTCAATTTGTATTATTTCATTTGGATCTGATAAAACATTTATCTTTTTTCCTTCTCTCTCTCTCTCTCTCTCTCTCTCTCTCTCTCTCTTTCTCTTTGGCTATATTTTGGCACGTAACTTTGAAACATTATTATTAATATTTGTATAGAGGCAATAAAAGAAAAATTGCATTGCGCATATTCATGCGAGTTTAGCGCGAATTATGACACGCGTGTAGTTTAATTTTTAGTGATCTCTGTAATAAACTTGTAACTATATCTCGTTATATAGGTTTAGCTATGGTACATATAAAATGTAATGTGCATAACCGAACTTGATCCTAGTGGCCTGCGCTATGTCATAGTACGCAAATAAATGCGGAGATGTTCGTTTGAATTTCTTTTTTACATAACATATTTCGACACGTTAAATAGCACATATAAATTCGATTAGCCTGATGTCTCGTCGCATGTTTAAAACTATTTCACTTTTTTTCTTTCTTTTTTTTTTTTTTTTTTTTAATTATTCGATGGAAAACAATTCTTTCTTCTTTTTTTTGACGTAATAAAATTTTATTTATTGTGTCAAATGAAATGGAAAGTAACGAATCGAAGTGATCTTACCCAACGTCCTTGATTTCAATTTCAATCTTTACAAGTTGAAAAATTAACATTAAAATAAAACATCGCGCATGAATTATTTCAAATCAAATTATTTATTATACGTTTAATCGCTTTGAAAAAATATGTTGAACAGCCATGAAAATTGATCGTCCTTATCGTTACTTCAAACACGTACGTTTTACGATTAAATTCATAGAACAAAACGAAGGAGGAAAGTTAACAACGAAAGAGAGCACGAAGAATTACGATAAATACCTATTCAAAATGACCACCTTCGAGTAGAATATACAAATGCGGCCTTGAACGCCCATAAGCGTCCACGCATCAATAACGATGTATCTCGCATGTCCGTATACTCAGCGTTGTTAAAACGAGATAAGCATCTTTAAATTGAAACACAAATTTATAAATGTCAACGTTGAATTAAACTATTTTATTTTTTTGTTTTATATATATTTTGACCATTCAATAGATACTTCATCTTTAAAACGCGATAATAGTTTGCGTGTCGATGTACCAAGATAAAAATAAAGTTCTACGCCAAGATTTGGCAAGTCTTGTTTGCCTTGGCGTATCGCTTCGATTGCCTGGCAATTCGTCCGGTTTGGCTGGTTTTCTGGCTTGACTAATGTCTTTCTTAACTTTACAAATGTAAATGTACTTGTGTAATTTAACAGACAGTCTTTTTCACTTTTTTCCTTTATATACACTTAGGGACCTTAAGTATTCGTAGAGTAGAAATATGACAATATCGTAAATCCTCTCTCGTCAATTCTATATACAGGGTGTTTCGTAACAAGTGAGATCTATTTCATCGGTAAACAGTAGATACTACTAAAACAATGAAACAAGTTGACATAAACATGTGACTCATTTGATCTTGTTTCTGATTTATAATTCAGTTTGTATTTCAGTAACATGGAATTCTTTATCATATATATATATATATATATATATATATATATATATATATATATATATATATATATGTATTTCATTTTTCCTTTAGTTAGTTAATTAATTAGCGAGAAAAGTCCTAGCTCAGGGTCTCTCTCATCTTAACCAAACGGTTTTGCGTTTAACATGGAGGGGTTCCATTGATCCTTTCTCAGCTTTCACGGGTATTCACCGATAGTAGATGAGAGCTTGTTGCACATAGTATAGATACTATACGGTCCCTCTGTCATTAATACGTGTCACGAGACAGTAATTTAACACGCACGCATACACGTGTAAGCGATCAATCGCTCGCGACCATGTCGTCACGTCCTGTTTTGTGGTTGCACGCATGGTCCAAGCTCGTATCAAGGCAGATTCATAAACGTTTCAATCGATAGAAATTACGACGTCTCTAAAACTCCCAATTTTTATATTTTTATCTTATAGGGATCGTATATAACATAGATATACTAATGATTTTCGTTGTTTCATTTTGTTTGATGAAAGAATCAATCGTATGATTCTTCTTCTTTTTTTTTCTTTTTATTATTATTATTATTTTTTTTCTTACTGAAAGAATAAGAGTGATGTGCTATTACACGGATGACATCCGTGTGCTCGTTTATTCGTACGTATGCCACCTACGCGCAATAAATGTCACCCATGGCCCGGACGACGTTTGTTCTATATGCGTTCTATATTGGTTCTTTGCGGAAGCAAGAATATTCTAAGTCAAATATTATTGCCTTGATCATTGGCAATGGGGAATGAGCTTATGTGAATATACAGACAGTATAGATATATAGAATATACAAATGTGTATGTTATAAACTTCGCAAAAGATAAAATGATCCATTATAAAAATAGATAATGTTTGATTATAATAACGCACATGTGACGTTATTAAACTCGATTATCAACATTGAAAAATTTTATAAAAATTTTCTCTTTCAAAAGGCTTTCTTATATATATATATATAAGAAATACATTACACATTATATCGAAGAAATTTATTACGCAAAGATAAGAAATACCACAGAAAAATACAACGATGCGCAATCGTCTATTAATGAGCAAAAGATTTCTTTCTCGTTTCATAAGCTATACATCTCGTTTCGCGTACGACCTCGAAGAAACGCAAATCACTCAACTTATGTGATTTAATTTAACAACGACGACGACGACGACGACGACGATGGTGATGACGATGACGACTTGATATAAAACATGCTCTTTTTATGGAGTTTGTTTATTCGAGATAAACTTGTACTATTTCGTAAACGAGGAAATCAGAGAAACTGAAGAGACGTGGATATCCGATTCAATCCGTTAAAGATTTCTACATTATCTTTAATTTACTCGCATTCAAAAGGAAATCAAAAGACTGAATAATTATATGTTAAATCCAATGCACACTTAATTTCGACGCGTTCCGTTTGTTACGCTCATATCAAACGCGTGGCCATTATACATCGTCAGGTTTGATTTGATCAATCAATGAACTCTTCATCTCTATCTCTCTTTCTCTATTTTACTGCTTGCTATTCAAATTGATCATGGCATGATTTAATCAACATATAGTCTATTATCGAACATATCGAATTGTTATTATCAAGTACTACAGCTTATTAAATGCTATAGGATTTACAATAAAATTTGATACTCCAAATAATTTGATTATGATTTGAACTTGAATTTGAAACTCTTTTAATTGACAATAAACTAATTCGCAGGCAAACCTTTTCACTAATAGATAATAATTATATCATGGAAGAGTCTTAATATATTGTATTAAGACCCTTCCAATAATATTTAATTGGTATAACGATATGACTATACAATATTTAATTGACAATAAACTACCCCATCCTTTTAGGCAAACCTTTTCATTAATGACTAATAATTATATCATAGAAAATTACAATGGTAATTCTTTCCTACTTGACAAAAGAATTACTTTTTTTATATAGTTGTATTTATATATTTTGTAATTTAATATAGATAAATTTTGTATTATAGATCTCCTTTGTCTGGTCCGGAAAAGCAAGGTAGGGTAGTTGAAAGGACCTCCTATTATCCGCAAGAGCCAGGTAAAAGGCCACAAACCAGGAAGGAAAAAATGCAATCATGTTTGAGGCACAATGCCTTGACCATACTAACCGTCGCTGGCGTAGTTGGTGGTATTGTCTTAGGAATAATCCTAAGGAATTCCCGAAGCGATAGATATACAAATCGTGAGATTATGTATATCAATTATGCCGGCGATCTATTTCTAAGAATGCTCAAGAGTTTAATTCTGCCGCTCATCATGTCAAGTTTGATCTCAGCTATTGGATCCTTGGACTTATCTCTCAGCGGCAAAATCGGTGCACGTGCTATTTCCTATTACATGGTCACAACGATTAGTGCGGTTATACTCGGTTGGTACAAACCTCTTTTATCAACTTTATTTTAATATATTCCTCGGTTAATTATAATTATGCTTTATTTTTAGGTATAATTTTGGTCATATCTATTCAACCAGGTGTAGGTAGCTCTGCTAATTACGAAGAAAAAGTTCTTTCACAAAATTCATCAACCGTTGATACGCTTTTGGATTTAGTTAGGAACATGTTCCCTCCGAATCTGGTGCAAGCATGTATTTCTCAAATGCGTACAGTAGTCAAAAAACCCGTGAACGGCGATCAAGGTAAAATATAATTACGCATGCCTTTTAATACTTATTATTATGCAAATCTTTTGTTACCTCTGTTTCTTTTTCTTTTTTTTTTTTTCTTTTTGTATAGACGACATGGATAATTGGGATTTCACCGAAAAGGATATTCCTGGTATGAATATTCTCGGTTTAGTCGTTTTCTCAACCGTATTGGGCATTACTTTAGGTAAAATGAGTCAGGAAGGGAAACCACTTTTGAACTTTTTCGAATCCTTATCAAGTGCCATGATGTTAATCACCAATTGGGTAATTTGGTAAGAATCTTTTACCAAATACAAAATCTTGATAATTTACTAGGACAAAGAAATTTTCATTGATGTCCTATCAGGTTGTCGCCAATCGGTATACTTTTTTTGGTGGCTGCAAAAATCGTAGAAATGGAATCATTGGAACAAATAGTCGCACAACTTGGCATGTACTTCCTAACGGTTCTAATTGGCCTTTGCATTCACGGTTTCATCATACTACCTGGATTATATTTTGTGGTAACAAAAAAGAATCCCTACCGTTATCTATCCAATATGGCACAGGCATTGGTCACTGCATTTGGTACATCATCGAGTTCGGCGACATTACCAGTTGCCATAAATTGTCTCGAAGAAAGAAACGGCGTCGATCCACGAATAACCAGATTTGTACTACCGATAGGAGCTACAATAAATATGGACGGTACTGCTTTGTACGAAGCAGTAGCCGCAATTTTTATAGCGCAAGTTCGCGAAGTCAGCCTCACTTTTGGACAATTAGTGGCGATCAGGTAAAATCTTGTAATTCTTTTTTTTTCTTTCCTTATATGTTAATATCTTCAAAAAAATTTACATATATGTACATTTTATGTGCCTTACCATACACACACACACACACACACACACACATAAAATATGATATAGTAATTATAATAATAAAAAAAGAAAGAAAAAAAATATCTCTTTTGACTTCATGGACTTTTTCAGTATTACTGCAACTGCCGCAAGTATCGGAGCAGCTGGGATCCCGCAGGCGGGATTAGTTACTATGGTGATGGTTCTAGACACAGTACATCTTCCATCGAATGATGTCTTCCTTATTCTTGCGGTTGATTGGCTATTGTAAGTGGATTTTTCTTCATAGTTCTTCGATGAAAGAAATGGTCTTTAAAAAAAGATATTCTCTGGCGATAAACAAAAATTTTTTGTAATTTTCAGGGATCGCTGTAGGACGACAGTAAATGTTATGGGAGATTCCCTTGGTGCAGGAATCGTTAATCATTTAAGTAAAAATGAATTAACAGCATTACCACAACATAGACAAACTCAAAATGGAGCAGACCATTCAATATCGATATGAAATGTGTAAGTGTGTTAACAGTTCGAATACAATAATGCCCTAGTAGCATTTATTGGTAATTGTTTTACGATCTAATATAGTTGTTTATTAAATTATACAACAGTTCCAACGATTTTGCTGTTAAAATAAAATAAAGAAACGTGATTAATTGGCTCACTGCACAATTCCCACGTGCATATAATTATTAATAAATAATAAATAAAAAATTGTAACGAATATATATATATATATATATATATATATATATATATATATGTATATGTATATATATATTATATCGTAAAGATTATATAAAAATCACGATTATTGTGTGCGTTCAGTAAAATACTGCCTATCTATTGGATCTAGTTATTTTAAATGTGTTCTCTCTTTTATGTAACATCGATATATGTTTATATCGAAAATTGTAATAACATTAATAATAGTCGCGATTAATTAATAGTAGAATCGTCATTATATGGCCATTTACGTTCTGGATTTAGCGTTAGATATAATAGCAATATAATAACGACAATAATCGCGGTAATACTCGTTTACTCAATTGCTCTATAATGCTCTATAATCTACTTGTCTGATAATATAAAGCATATTCTTTTGAATCAAATATATTGATTATGGTTCTAACATTATTTTAATTAAGTTAGGATATTTATGTAAAAAATATTATATACATTTACTGAGTGGCAAAGATAGTAGAAGGTTTTCTATACAATTTCAACAAAAAATTTTAAAAAACTATATAGATAAACTTTTAATTGCAGCATTTCTTGATCCTTTATTATTTATTATAGTACTAAAGTATATAAGCGTACTCATTACATATGTAACAATTTTAATTTAGAGCAGTATTTTTGTAATATGATGATAAATAGTTGCAAATTCATACATACGTACATATATATGTATATATATATATTATATATGCACGTGCGTACGCTTTAATATAATATGTTGATTTTACCAGATTTAATTATGAGAACTAATGTCCATTCCAATAATGTTAAAATTTATAGTAATAATATATGTAATTATCGGACATTACACATAAATATATTGAACGTATCCAAGTGATAAAGATATTGCAATTAAATGATGATGCTTGAAAAATATTTATAGAAAAAATTCATTGGTGTTACATTTTATAAACATTGTGTTTCTATTTTACGTTATATGTATTCAATTTTATTAAAAAAATTTAAACAAATACTAGAAATATATTTTTATATTGATTCTGTATAGTCATTGATAAAGATTACAAATAATGTGTGATATAATTTTATCATTTAATTGCATAGCATTTTGTTTATAAGAGAATAATAGAAACGCTAACCAGTGATCTAAGAAATTTCTTTTTATTTGTTTTATCATTTACCTTTTGGTGATCTTATTTATTGCATTTCAATTATATAATCAAAATTATACCTTTTTCTTATCTTTTAGCCACTATTGTGAATATTTAAGAAAAATATCAAAATACAGTAGGACTTTTATTAAGCAAGGTTTAATTTTATGGCTTTTTATCTATCTAAGCTTTTATCATTTGAGATACATAGTTAAGTCATATATGTGAAAAATACTTTTATAATATACAATAGGTAGTTTCAACTTATTCAATATTGATCAATCTTGATAACCTATTTAATTTATGTCCTACTGTAGTTATGATAATACAAATATTCATTTATAAATAATATAAACGATTAGAAAAAATAATATCGGTGCCATTAAATATTACTAACACTACTTTTAATGAACTCTATTGTGTTCATCATTTTTTTGTTATGTTCAAAACTATACAAGAAATGGACCGTTTAAAGATAACATTAATCAATAGTTTTTAATTAATTGTAACAAATATCTAAAACAATTAATGTATAATGTAATTTATAATTCACATCTCTGTATAAAAATAGGATCTGCACCTTTACTTATAAACATGCCATAGATGCAAAACTAAAGATTATGTACAGTCATCCCTATAAATAAATAATTGTTGTGCTTACATGCAAATTATGTATAATAACAGTCTCTATCATATTAAGAAATTAATATTTTTAATATTTACGTTCATCCATATAAATATTTATAATAGTTTTTTTTTCTTCTTCTTTTTTTTTTCCATTTAAAGTATATTATAGTAAGTTATTACAAGGTCATTTGGAATATTTACGTGCAAAATCTTACCTTTAATTATCAATAAATTGATTTCATGTACATTGTATGTATATAGTAAATTTTCATTCGAAAAAACAATAGCCTCAAGAGTTTAAAATACTACTTCTGCTTACGAAAGTACCGTGTTTTGATTCTATTAAATACTCTATTTACAAAATCACAGATCGTATCTTTGTAATATCTAGATAGATATACATTGTGTTACGTATTACTTACTTCAGCCAATCACATCGTAGTTTCCAACTTTAGAAATAATTAGCAGGAATATCCGTCGAAGTTAATCGAAAGTAAAATTTGAAATGTTATCTAATGCAAATATGAATAATCGGACTTACATAATGAAGGATATAAAATAACTTTACAATTGTTACTTTTCTAATATTCCTACTATAGTATACGTTTTGCAATATTTTATAAATTTCTCCTTTTTAATATTTGTAACGGTTGGTATCTTTTAATCCACGTAAGAAATACATGTCCAATCATAATCAACGTTTAAAGTTACGCAATAGGTGAAGATTTGATTCACCAATAAAATCGTTTGTAGCGTAAGCTGATAAGAACGCTATTGGCGCGTCCGAGACTACGTATGACTAAGAAGTAGAACAGCTCCCTTATTGGTTATAATATCGAAAGAGAAAAATGAAACGCAATAAAAAAAATCAAAGAACACATTTCTCTTTTCTTTTCGAAGATCATTGCCTCCTTGGCGTTACATTCAAAGGAAAAAGACAAAGGACGTAGTCGCCGCTCGAAAAATTGTCCTGACCAAAGGTTTGCTTCGGTTTGCCACACTGTAATAAGAGAAAAGCATCGGCAGCAGCCGCCCCGGTTCGGGCGTTGCGCGAACAAACCTCTGATTTCATTGGTCCGTTATACCGAAGGCCACATCCGGTAGAAGCACCGCAGTATTGGTCGAAGCCCGCTTCGACAACGACGACGGCAAACTCGAGTGAATTCGTACACATTGCCGATAAATATCTATTGTTATATTACGTCCGACGTTCGTGAGATTTGTCGACGAATAATTTCAAAAGAAAGGAAAAAAAGGTCGCAGCCGTTTCCTGAGCGACGGACTCGGAATGAAAGAGCAACGAGCGATGCGAGGAGCCACGATTACGAGCACACACGCGCGTCGCCACTAACGAAAACGGGTGAGGGATTATTGTGCTGTTTGGGTGTGACATCAAGGATTACGTTTAATATATTTCTACAAAGTTCAAAGTTGCTACTGGAGTGTGTGAAGAGCAGTGTCGTGGTAGCACAGTGCCCTATGCGTGACGGTTATCCGCTTCGTCTCGAATAACGCGGCCGTGCTTCGTGCATCTTTTGCCTCTTCCTTCCCTGCCTCCCGCGCGCTGAGTCTCTCTCTCTTTCTCTCACTCTCATTCTACCTCCTTCTCCCACCCCGTCCTCTTACCCATTGGTCTCTCTTTTTCCCTCTCTCTCTCTCTCTCTCTCTCTCTCTCTCTCTGTCTATCTATCTATCTATCTATCTATCTTTCTTCCTTTAGGTGACCGCGAGCGCGGGGAACGAGAGACGAAAGCGCGATCGTACGTAGTTGCGAAGAATCCGAAGGGGAACTTCCTCGAGGCTGCGTGTTGCTGCTCCGCCATTGCACGGTAGAGAGCGAAATTATCGCAAAAGAAATACCGCCAATTTCTTTTTATCCCTCGCGTGCTCTTTCTTCCTCTTTTTCTTTGTCTTTTTTTTCCTTTCCCCCTTCTTTTTTTTTTTCTTTTTCTTTTTTTTATACATAAACTGCTTCTCCCACTTTCGTCCTTTCTTTATCTCCGTCCTTTATTCCTTCTTTCTTTCTTTCTTTCCTTCCTTTCTTTCTTCCTTCCTTCCTTTCTTCCTTCCCTTCTCGACTCGTCCGAGTTTAGATACGGTACCGTGTGCGCGTAACGTTTTGCTCACCTATCCACGGTCTAAAACCCGAACGAGCGGGCGAGTGAGAAACGAGCGAGAGCACGTTCGATCGTCCGTTCCCGGCCCCGCTCGTTCCTCCTCGTCTCGCCTCGCCTTGCCTCACCTCACCTCGCCTTACCTCAATTCACCTCACCTCACCTCACCTCGCGTAACCCGCGCGTGCTTCGCGCGTACGTGGACGTTGTCCACTTAAGCGACAACGAAAACACGAACGGCCGATGATGACGATTACGCCGATGAAAATTATGTAGACCGTGGTCGTTACTGGTGCATTATGCGAATCGTATTCTTTTTGTGCTTTATGTGACGGAAAGTAAAGAGGTAGAGAAAAAAGGGAAGAGGGAGAGAGAGAGAGAGAGAGAGAGAGAAAGAAAGAAAGAAAGAAAGAGATCGAGCGGGAGAGAGAGAGAGAGAGAGAGAGAGAGAGAGAGAGAGAGAGACGCGAATCTTGCGCGTCATTATGCAATAAAGAGGAGACGGTGGCGCGAGTGTGTACGGAAAAAGGATTTCTTCTTTCTTTTGTCGGGACCGAGGAGAAGAAGAAGCATGCTGTCCGCCGGACGCGCGGCATGTTGTCTCTTTGTGTATTGTTCTTGAACAGCGACGTGAACGATTCTTCGGTTTCGTTGTTCGAACATTGAGAGAGAGAGAGAGAGAGAGAGAGAGATCACGTGGAAATGCGTTGGACGGCGTGGCGTGACGCCTTCTCTCTCCTCCGATGTTGATGTCGTTGTAATGCATCATCATAAAATAGCAGAAACAACGACTACGATTGTGACGACGATAGTAACGAAAACGGCGGCGGCGGCTGCGGTGGTGGAGGAGGAGGTGGAGGTGGTGTTAGTGACTGCGGCGGCGGCGGCGGCGGCGGCGACGTCGACTACGATTACAACTACGGTGATAGTAGTGATTGTGGTGGTAGTGCTGCTGGCAGTAGCACCGGCGGTAACATCGACGGTCGCGGCGGCGGCGGCGGCGGCAACGGTGTCAGCGACGATTTATGAACAATCACGAATTCTTCTGACGGTCGCGAAAATACTTTCATTACATTCTTATTACCGTCGTCTTCTACTCTTTTCTTCTTTCCCTCCCCCCTCTCTCTCTCTCTCTCTATTTTTTCTGCCTTCTTCCTTTTCTTCTTCTTCTTCTTCTTCTTCTTCTTCTTCTTCTTCTTCTTCACAACTACGAGATATTATTCGCAAAGGACAATAATAAGTTTGTACTACGGAAAGTTTCTCTGCTCTTCGCGCGCATCCTTTTTCTTCCCATCGTAATACCATTTTATAATATATATCCAGTGTGGCAATTGACTTTTTGTTATCGCACGGCACACGTTTTTTTGCTTTAGAATATTGCAAGTGTGAGAAAACACTTTGGAGAAAGCCAATACGACGGTGCGGCGGAATATATACCATTTGTCGATTTTTTTTTTTTTTTTTTTTTTTTTTTTTTTTTTTTTTTTTTTTCCACCTTCGATTTTGGGACGAAGATCTGAACGAGAAAGGGAGAACAGCGTGCAAAAGCTCATCATTAAAAAGCTTCATCTTTTTTATACGATCACATTGCCGTTTTTTCTGTTTGTTTTTTACCACATTGGAATCGCCGTGTCGTAGTTTCGCTGTGAAAGATACGACGACGTCGATCGTGGAAATGGAATATAAGGCGAGTTTATTTCTCATAAGTATGAATAGAATGTGTTTATCTTTACAGAGAATTTTTACTTTTTAATGATTAAACATTGCTATCGGTTCTTCATCAATCTTCTCTTATCTTTACCAAGAGTATATTTTATATTTGGGATGTGATCTTTAGGCTTTAAGGTATAAAAGAAATATCCAGGTGTTTTTATAAGAACGTCTTAGCTGGATATTATCGATCAAAAGTTTAGAATTATAGAGTTCTCCTATTAATGTATTGCTTTGTTTTTAATTAAGGTAATTCATTTTTCCTTAAGTAATCATAAATATAGTTTAGAAATGACCTAAAAATGTATGATGTAATGAAGTTTATATATTGCGATCCTTTGTTTAGATGAAAAACTCCAATGGAAATTGATCAATTTTTAACTTTTGTTTTTTTTTTTTTTTCAGGATTCATAACATAATTTCTATGAATACTTAATATGAAGATGATAGAATTAATCAATTGGAATATCAAGAAATACAAAGATGCACAATATATGACTGAAGATACAGAGAAACATTAAAGAATTTTTAATTGAAGAAAACTAATGTATTAGAGAAAGAAAGAGAGAGAGAGAGAGAGAGAGAGAGAGAGAGAGAGAAAGAGAGAGAGAAAGAAAGAAAGAAAGAGAAAGAAGGAGCATCCAGTGAAATTTGTAATAAGCGGTAGAGCCAAAGATTAAAATTATAATCATGAATGAATGGGAGTAGGTGAAATACGTGAAAAGAGCGAGCGTTGGCGTACGTGGGAGCCTCTGGATGTCGAGGCTGCAGCATTGGCATTGTTGGTGGCAGTAATGGCCCCTGCTCTGACGGAAGACGGTCCTCAAAAGCCTGAAAATTTGCTCCCTTCTCTACCAGCTGTGGGGTTTTTGTCCCCTGAGCAGGCTACGCAGGTCTGTCACGATCGAGAAATTCTGGCAAAGTTCGTTGTATCCGCGAACGTTCAGCCATCAAAAATCGACGAGCAGTACCTGCATGGTGTATCTAAAGATCTTATTCGTTATGTTATTAATTCAAAATACGCCAATAGTCTTGACAATTTATCTACTTACACGCACGGCTCTGACTTGATCTTAAGGGAGATTTTTACGGATCAGGACTGTAAACGGCCGGTGACGCCGGACAGTCCCAAAAAGAAGGAGATTGATACTATAATGAACGACCCATCTATGGGTGATCACGCAGACAACATGGGCTTTTTGAAAACGAACGACGATTTGTCTTTGGTGGAATCTGCTACTGTAGGAGACAATAAAAATTTGGATGTTGATCAAATAATGGCTTTTGGTACAGAGATTAATACGGACAATGAACAGTGCAATATAAGCACTGTAGGTGATATCGGACAAAATGTGGACGAAATTCTGCAAGTAATTAAATCTATAGAATGTGTAGAAAACGCAGAAAATAATGTTGGTAGTTCTGAACCTGTACAAGATACTGTGGACAATGTGGACAATGTGGACAATGTGGAAATGTTTCCAATTCCTGAAGAAGGATTCTCATCTTTCGCACGAGATTTACTTACTGACGCTGATGTCATGAGCCTTTGTAATGAAAATATAAATATTCCAGAAACTGTAGACCAGCAAAAAACCAACAGTTTACGTTTACAACAAGAAACTGTTGCACAGAAACAATTTGAAAATGAGAGGAAGTGCGCATTTCTACTTAGAAGACTGAGAAAGCTTCAAGCACGACTTGTTGGTAGACATGTTGCAGAAGAAAATACAGGTGTGCTTGAACTTGCTCATCATGGAGTTAAAAAGTGTTTATTTCAAGAATTGGTCAATATCAGTTCTAAATCCAATGTCAGAAATTTTCCTGAGATTAGTAGTAGTTTGAATTCATTTTTACAAAAGATCGAAAAGATGTGTGTTACTCAAAGTAATAATGCACACCGTCAACGTTTGTGTTGTCGGTATTTTGGTGGTGGATCACGTGATAATTTGGGTAATACGTCTGGTAATAATGGTAACCGAATACCAGTTTTTGGTATGCCTCAAATTAAAGTCAATAGTGAAGAAGTTGAAAATGTAGCAGGACCTTTGGCAACGCAGTTACATATTGTAGAATCTAATTTGGATTCAGATTGTACTGCATCTAGTAGTGGTGGAGAAAGTTGTGATGAAATGCAATCATTTAATAATCCACACCAGCAGCAATTATCAATGTAAGTCATTTTTTTCCTTGATTTATATATATATATATATAAATAATAACTATATATATATATATATATAGTTATTATTTACTTTATATCTGTGTTAGATATATTGTGAATTTAATACGTGTTTACAAGCTTATCAATTTGCATTACTTGCATAAAAATTAGTTAAACATTGTGAGTCAGTCTTACATAAGATTTATTCAAGAGTCTATCATATATTTATTACTTCTATCTTTAGAAATAATCTACAATTAGTTCTTATAAAAAGAATGTATTTTTATTATATTATAATGAAAAAATTGATAAAGTCAGTGTTTAGAATATTAAATAATTCTAACATACTTGTACTAAAACTTATATGATTTTATAATTAATGATAAGTTTCTTTGTATTTGTTTGCAAACAAAATACTATAATCGTACATAGTATTGTGGTCTATCATTAAATATTTTATTTGTAGATCTAAAAGAGCAGCATGGAGATATGCTCAAGACCGTGCAGGTATAGCATCAAGATGGACCTGGTTACAGGCACAAATATCGGATTTAGAATATAGAATTAGACAACACAATGAACTCCAACGTCAAGTAAGGGCAGTAAAGGGTCTGGTGATACTTGACAATGCAGAAACAGTAAATGGATATAGTGGTGTTTTGCCTGGTTCTACTGGTCGATATAATTCGCCTGAAAGTGATCTGTCTGCTAGCAGAACTCGTCCATTTCTATGGAGTTTTTATAGAAAGCGAAAATTATTACAAGTTGACAGGCTACACGAAGTTTCAAAACGTGCAGCTAAAGCATCTACAATAAGATGTAGCTGTGATCATACACTGCCTGCATGTGCTTTGTGCACAGGAAGGCTAGATCCAACTCAGACACAAGAACCAATTGAACAGCTCTCTGTTCAAGAGAGGCTGGCACTTGTCGATCCTTGTTATCATCCAGTTTTATCCTTTCCAGATGGTAAGTTGATATAAAATAACATGAAAATAACTTTTTATCAATCTAGGTAATTATGAATTATTTGTAGAAATGATTATTTTATAAATTATTTTCTAGTTTGATAAAAAAAAAAATGTGTGTGTGTGCGTGTATTTTCTTTTCCTTTTTTGCTTATGATATTATTTGCTTAAATTAAATACTATTCATAACTTATATAGCTGCTTTGTGCAAGGAATGAATAGTAACAGATGTTACATTTAATTGAAATTATTTTATAATTCCTTTCAATAATTATTTAGTCTAGATTTTAGATTTTAATTTTTTTTTGGCAGAGATTGTTCAAGGAACCCATTTAGAAGCTATCATGAAATCAGCAGAGTGGCAACAAAAGATGTTAAGGGGAAGTTCGCGTATTACTCGATTAAAGGATAAAGATAGTAATGAAAGGAGAAATAAAAAACTTCCTGGACACAGAGCAAAGTATGCTGCACGTTTGAAACAATCTTCTAGCATCTTCACAGCACGTATGTATCAAAACATTTTTTGTTTTGACTTTAGAACTGATTAACCATTTCATTTATACCTTATATATTAATTTATATATATTATATAGGGATTAAGAGAAAGATGCTAAAAGGAAAGAGAAATAGATTAGGACATGAAAGAAACGCAAATGGTTTAAGCAGGAAAAGAGTACCAAAGTTGCCAACTGAGGATGATGAGGATGTTAATGCGCTTTCTAGTTCCAGTAAACATTCATCTCCAGTGCCTTCTCCATTACAACATACCAATACTACACTGGAAAAAAATTCAATAAAAGAAAGGAATTCAACTTCGCATGGGTAAGATAAAAAACAGAAAATATTTAATATATTCATCGTTTCGTATATGTTATATTTGGTATCTAAGTAATGCAATTAACGTTAAATAAAATGTTTCAGACGTATGCGACAAAACTCGTACGACATAGACAATATTGTCATCCCATATAGCGTAGCAGCTTCAACAAGGCTTGAAAAATTACAATATAAAGAAATTTTAACTCCAAAGTATATACATATATATATATACATTTATCAAAAATGTTTATATATTAAAATTATAAAAGATATGTAAATTGATTATTATTTTATAGATGGCGACTGTGCGAAAATCGACCAAAAACTGACGTAAAAAATGGTATTATGCATAGGCCTAGTCAAGACAGTGATGTAAGTACTATTTTGAAAAGGAATTATTTAAATATTATTATTATGATATATTAAATGATATTTTGTATGTTATTAATAGTTTGAGGATATATCAGATGAAACAATTGCTTTAAGACATGAACGAAGTGAACGCGAAGAAAATAAACGTTTCATGACGTACCTCAATATGCCTCATCAAACACGTATTCGTCACAATCGTCGTACTGACAGTAGAGCAGATAGTGGTGCGAATACACCAGGTGTGCTTTGTCAAATAAAACTTGTGAAATTAATTTATTAATTTAAGTATGCTAATGGAATATTTTTTGTTTCTATTTTTAGATCCCATGTCTCCACATGCCAGTGACTTTGGTGGAGATGTAATGTCCCCAATCACATCTCCACCTGCAACTCCTTTACAAGTACAGGAGACAGAACATCAACAACAAAACTTGGATTCAAATCGACGTCGTGCTATATCCGTTTTAAGGATAGGAAAAGATGACGTTGGAACTTCTTATAATGAAGATGAGAATGAGGTAAAAATTTTTTCTTTTCTATTCTTAAAGAAATTAATTCATTACGTTTGTCATATAACAATTTCGTTATGATATTTATTAACGCAAATATTTAAATCTAGATTTTACCGTATGAACCACGAGTATTTCCACTATCTGAGGAAGTTTATGACAAGATGGTCGAAGCAATGCCAGACGGACATTGGCAAACTTCATCGGTATCTCTGTGTCCTCGAGACGAAGATAAAGACGATGTATGTATATCGTTTTAAAAAGAATTTCACATGAGACATTAATTAAATTCTTTTTGATAAATTAATATTCGAGTATTCGCATTGTGATTATTAATATAACTTTGAGCCAAATTTCATGGCTCCTCAAGGCTACTTCTGGTAAGCAGTTTCAATTGATGCTTTCTAATATTTTTAAATGTAATTTAACATTTTCTTTTAATACGTATTATAGATTTTAGTAATTATATAAAAGAATAGCGTTTAAATAATATATTGTTGTATTTCTCAATGTTAGAATTATTTAGTTATCTTCATTTATATCAATTATTTTTTTTTTTTTGCTGCTGCCATATATATATATATATATCAGTTGAAAAAAATCATTTTTTTTATTTTTATTCTAATTGCCTATTATACGCCAGTTTAAATTCTAAAGAATATTTAGATAGATTTTCTATATTTTATTTCTAGGATGGGGAATTGGAATCTCCTGAATCTGATTCAACAGAATCTGCTTGTTGTGACATAGAAGGGGAGGATCCTAATGATCCTGAATGGACGGTAGCTGACAATAGGGATACTGAAAAGGAAAGAATACGTCCGACTGCTAAAAGATAGGATAAAGGTTTTAATAAGTACAGTATGTCTATATTGTCGTTAATATATACAGAAGCTACCTGTCAATTGTTATATATACCTGCCGGTCATGTAATATGCACCTTAAGTTAATGGTATTACGAATCTGTAAAGTGTATTATAAATATAAATTTTATAACTTCATTTTGCTTAAATCAATGGAAAAACCTCAATGTTTATTTTTGTTTTCAAATATAACTATTTTGTCCAAAGTGTTAGAATTGTACGAATGTAATTTGCTTTAGTAAAAAAAAAAAAAAAAAAAAAAAAAAAAAAAAAAAAAAGAATATATGCGCGTGTAATCTTCATTAGGATATTATGTCTCATTTAGACTTTTTAAAGTTAGAATCTCATGAGATGAATCAGTTTCACACTGACGGACGTATATTTATATCATATGAAATTTATAACGTTAACTAAAGACGATTGAAATATTTCTGTTATGCGTGGACAATATTGTCTTCTTTTTTTTACTTTGAGTGAAAGGAGAGAATTTGCTTTAAAAATAGCAAGAATTATTTGTTAAGAATATGATCACTGTGCCCTTGCTTTATTATCTTTACGTACTACTGTGTATTCATCGTCATTATTTGTAGTTATACTTTTTGCGAATGTTTTTAGACTTTGTATGTTACAGTCTATGGCAGTTTTTTTTTGTTTTGTTTTTTTTTTGTTTTTTTTTTTTTTTTCAAAGGGCTGTCTCATACTTCTTTTGTAAAAATGAATTTTTAATTTGTAGTACTGTGGGTGAAAATTTAATCAATTAACTTATTCTCATATCTTTTTTTTTTCCTTCAATAAAGTATATCATTAATAATAATTAAAGGGTAGTTTTGCAAGATATAGCTTTTCTTTCTTTCTTTCTTTCTTTCTTTTCTTTTCTTTTTTTTTTTTTTTAATCTACACATTGGAATATTTGATAACATTCGCTATAACTTACAAGTATTATAAGAATATATGTGCATAAGTTATATTCGATATGTAAAATCGATGTTTGGTTTTATTTATGCCACATAAAAATAATTCTTTATAAGTATCATATATGATCGATTATTGTCATTATTATACTTAAATGATAGTATATAAACATAACATATTTTTTTCGATCATATAATTTCACTACCAAAGTGTATGTTAGTAAATAATGAAAAATATTTATAAACTTCCTCATTTTGTTTTTAAAATGATAAAATATGATTCACGGTAGATTTTGCAAATTTACCCTTCAATTACATCTATTTTTGTATTAATGAATATAAGCAAAGCTTGGGTTAAAAAGCAAAATATGATCATAAAAAACTTTTTTATTTTGTTAACATATAATGTTATCTTACTTTCTTCATAAAATTGTAAATAAAATGTAATTGCAGATATACATATATATAAAAAGAAAAAAAAAAAAAAAAAAAAAAAAAACAAAAACAAAAAAAAAGAAAAAGAAAAAAAAACACCATCCATCTTATAATCAAAAAATAATCTGCGTACTGACTACTACTCTTTAATTCTGTGTACAATTTACGAGGCATTAAGTAATAAATAATTATAGATTTGTCACTGTGATTTTGCTTCTTTTAATCAATCTGTGATACTACTTAATAAATTCTTTATTTTAGTGGAGATTATCAACAAATATGCATTTAAATTTGTAAACTATGTTGAGAAATAAAGTTAGGTAATAACACTTTCATGTGCCTAATATTTACTATACACTTTTTTGTTTTTATATACATATATCAAAAATACCAAATGTTATTAATAAAAAATTTATCCTATTGAATATTTGTAATAATAATAAATCTAATTATATACATTATCTAAAAAAGGAAATGCAATGTCAATATTAGATAAATTAATTGTGTGAGGTAAGTTAAATTATTAGATTTAATATTACATACCAAGATTATCTGCTATTCATTTATACACCTATTTTGGAATATGTTTTCTTTTGTAACTATTCTTTTTTAATCACTTGAAATTTTCGTTGCTTGTTACAACATGGATCACGTAAATTTTCATCTATTATTTTTATATTTAGTTTTTCTATATCAATTTTATCAGTTATTGGCTCATCCAGAATATCTTTTTTTAAGAACGCACTTTTGCGTAAAGATTTATGTCGTTCAATGGTTGCTGGATCAATATGTAAGTCATGATCATCTAAACTTGTAAATGTTAAATCCTCTTCCTTTGGATTAAGTTCACACATGCAATCACGTTTTTTTATATAAATAAAATGTAAATCCATGACGTTCGTACCAGTAAAACCAGTTTTAATTAAATTTTCACCTTTCATGAAACGGGAAAAAAAATTGTATGAATCATTCTCTGTTAAGGCATTTTCAGGTATCATACGTTCCACTTCCATCATCATTAATTCTGTTTTATATTTCTTTTTATATTCATCTATATCAAGTAATTCAATATCATCTATTTCCTCGACCATTTCGACATTTGATTCTTGATTTGTTAATTTAATAGATTTTGGTTTTAAATAATCACTGAATACGTATCGTTTGCACGGATCTTGAGGGATTACTTCATCAGTAATTTTATCAGTTTTTTTTGATTGAGATGCTGCTAGCTCTAGGATTCTTTTTGATTTTAAAATTGCAAGTAATTCATATACCATTGGTGCAAAAGCAGGATAACCAAATGCACCTGCTGCATCTGTTGGTCCATCTTGGCCATCCGTACCACCACTAAATATTACTACATCATAAGCTGCTAGTAATGGATTAGTTTTCACCTTAGCTAACCAATCTAAAGAGAAATATAATGCTAATTCTTGATTTCTTCCACCCTTCCCTGTACCAGTAACTTTAACAGTTGGTTCTCCAGCACCTATTAAAACTACACCATTTTTGTTAACATTTTCAATCACAGAATAAATTTCTTTTACTTTCTCAGCTTTTAAAGAAATGATCTCTGATTTATTAACACTTGTAATAAAATCTTCCATAGTTAATGTCTTGTTCAATGCAAGACATATCAGGTTTGTCACATGTACATATGCTAAGCTAATGTCATGAACATCACCTTTAATATTATTTTGTAATATTATTGGTACAAGATCTTTACGTAAAGCTTCTAATCTTGCACCTTCAATTGCTGTTATATTATTCGCTAAAATGATGTTATTGACGTGCTTGAATTTCTTTTCGGAATCTAACAAAGGTGCATCATTAAAAGTTTCTGTAGATGTAATAATATCTTTTAAATCATTTTCCACAGTTTGAAATAAATTATATTTCTTTAAAACGGCAATAACTTCTTCTGGTGATTTGGGATTATAAACGGTAGGACCACTAGCAATCAAATCGATGGGATCATCTATGATGTCAGATATTATTAAAGAAATAATAGAAGTTGGATAAGCCATTCTAGCAAGACCACCACCTTTAACCATAGATAACTTTCGTCTTACTACATTAACTTCTTTTATATCGGCGCCAGAATTTTGTAATTCTTTACATAAACGTATTTTATCTTCAGAATCTATAGTAGGTCTTGGCATATAAAGTAATGCAGATCCTCCACCTGATACCAATACAATTAAAGTATCTGTCTCAGTTAATGATTCAACTAGATCTATAATATCGTGTGTTGTCTTTAATGATCTATTATCTGGTTGATTATGTACAGTGCCTTCTCGAAATTGAAGTACAGTAGTTTTTTGATTAGAAAAACTAGATGTTTCATCGAATGTCCATATAGAATTTTTTAATATTTCAGGTATGCTAATTATACCTTTGACTAAACGATTGCCAAGTATATTTTCTAATTCTATAGCCATATTCATTACAGCTTTGCCAAAACCTACTAAATAAACTTTTTCCCCTATAGGAAATTTATTATTTTCAATGTATAAAGTTTTATTTTCTAATTTCACCTTATTCTTTATTATTTGTTTTGGAGAAACAGCTTTTATTGCGGTAAGAAAAATTGCTTTCAAATTAGATCTTACTTCATTCAATAATATTTTGGTGGCCATATTTTATTTCACTTATAAATCTGTCGTAAGCAAAATTTATAACAATAAAACGAATAACAAATAAGGAAAGAAATACAAATCTTAAATTAATTTGTAAACTTTTCAAATATTATGAATATGTGTTGCATTAACCATGTTTGTTGATCTTCGTGATGTTGTAATGACTGATTGAAAAAGGTACACTTTTCTAATCACTGCTTTTTAATGACATCATTTTACACTATTACATTAAATTATTAGTTTTATCTGGATTACTTGTTATAAATTTAAAAAAAATATTTTATATACTTATATATGTTTATAACATTTCACATTTAACCAAAAATTTTGTCCAACATTTGTTCTTTTAATAAATCACGAATACACTGTGTTACGTTCCTAGATTCATTACTTTCATTTCATTGGCAGATGAAAATATAAAATACTACTTTACATATTGATAAATGACGTACCATCAAAGTCGCGATCAGATTGCATACTAATTTAAAAGTGGGGATGAAAATTATATCATAGAAAAAATATAGATTTAAGATCGTTCATTACATTTTCTTTGAAGAATGTGTGACTACAGCGACAGGTATGGACAAAATATGAACTACGAATATAAGCGGGAAACGCTGTGACCATTTAACGTCTATTGTATCGATGTATAAATTTGTTTGGTTATTTCATTATATAGACGTATGTTGGGGACAGCGTTCTTCGCTTGTGATTCGTAATTCATTGTATGCGAACAGAAGGTAATGAACAGTCTTAACGAGAAGTTATCCTAAAAGATCGGTATAGTAGAAACCTGAAGTCAATGAACGTTGATTTGAAATATCGATATAGTAGAAATCTACAGAGTGATGTACAAAAACTAATGCTTCTTTTTTAAACTAATGCCTTTTTTTTTTCTTTTGTTTTTTTTTTTTTTTATTTCTTTTTTTAATAAGAATGGTATCGCAGTAAACTCCAATTAAAGATTATAAATGAATATATTTTTTGATCGCGTAAAATTAGATTGCGTAAAGAAAAAGAAAAAAAAAAAAAAGATCGCGTATAAAAGTATTGTGTAAACGGTGGTATAATTTATTGTGTAAAAAAGGAAAAAAAATCTACGTATAAAAAGTATCGCGTTAATCAAAGGACGAGTGTACTTGAATATTTTTCTAACATAGTGACGAAGCGTAAAAGAGTTTATCTCATTTGTACGTGATATCTTATATCGAAGGCTCTTATCAGATAACAAAGTTCGCATTGGCGCCTCAACATTTATTATTGGTTTCATCGTGCAGTTTGAAAATTATTTCAACTTTCGTTTTCTTTTTTCCCTTAATCTGGCCGATTAAACAACAATAAAAGATTCTTTACGAGTGTGTGGTCAATCATAATCATTCAATCTAGTTTCTTTCTAACAAGATATAAGTTACGGATATATGGTATATCATTTTACAATAATACTTGTGATCATCGATGCGTTTTCATAAATCATTACGTGTTAATGCTCACTCAACGATCACAGTTGTCCAATGCACATTAATGAAACTAATATCTCGCTTGGCTGGTAATATCCACGTTTCTAAACCATAATTCGAGATGACAAGCTTTACCAAGACCTCGATTTGATGTCGGATAAAATTCGATTCAACTGTCTTTATCGGTTCTTTTCAAAGTTACGCTTCCTTTGCTTTCGCTTTGGATCGAAAACCGCGATTATCCTTTTACGTATGTTTTTACAGATACGTTTATCTAATAATAATATATAGATAGATAGATATGCAATTACAACGTTTGTTATTAAGGAATACATTCTATTTAATGGTGTATTTCACGATCTAAGTAAACCTTTTATTACTATTCGACATGAAAACGAACGAGAAGCAATTATCGTGATAATGGCGAAACAACTTCCTTCTTTATCGTCTCCAAGAGGAATAAGAAGATCCTGTTGTGTAAAATGCGTTAAGAATGTCAATGAGAGTAGTTTACCGTCGAACGCGTGCTGTTAGATGTTGCAGTTGGGTATTGCTTTTCGAACGATAGAACGAAGAAGAAAAGTCGAAAGAAAAGAGACGAAGTGCGAGCGAGAGTGGTAGCTCCAACGATCATCGTTCAACGTCCAATGACACCACGCGTTTATTTATGATTCCAAGAAGATTGCCTTCTAGTGATCATCTTGAGTTCCTATGGGAGAATCCCACGAGTTCTGAAAGTGAATCAAAAAGTTTTATACTTTTCTATTTTTTTTCTTTTTTTTTTTTTTTTTTTTTTTTTTTTTTTTTTTTTTTTTTTTTTTTTTTTTTCTTTTATTATTCCATTCGTCGTATTAGAGGAAGAACATTTCTTGCATCGGAAATATTTCGATAAAATTATTCCTGTTAATAATTCTATCTAAAGTTGAAAGTATAGTTTACATGAGGAAAGTTGCAAACAAAAAAAAAAAAAAAAGAAAGAAAAAAAAGAAAAAAACTTCGATTACATTTATCCAAGTAAATATTTTGGGAATTGCGACAAGAAAATTTTTCGGAATTCTTGTTCCTTTCTTTTTTTTTTTTTTTTTTTTTTTTTCTTTCTTTCTTTAATAAAGCAAGATATCGAGAAGGTAATTACGGCTGAATTCAGTTGTACAAATAAGAAGGGCTATATTAATTGGAGCAGGTATAGCGGATACATAGATACATACGTATATATGTAGATATAGGAAATGAGAGAGAGAGAGAGAGAGAGAGAGAGAGAAAGAGAGAGAGAGAGAGAGAGAGAGAAAGAGAGAGTCAGAGAAAGAGAGAAGTAGCCGAGGATGTAACGCGTTCCGCGGCTTATAATACGAAGCGATGCCGCAGTTGTAATGCTAATGCAAGTCTCTCGTTAGCCTGACCCCGCTTTCGTAATGCTTTATTACATAATATCGCGGTACTGTGTCTCTCCTCGTGGTCGAGTTCGCGCCAACTTCTTATCGCGGAGAATTGTACTCCGGGTATAATGCTTTCTCCCTCTTTCTCTCTCTCTCTTTCTTTCTTATTTTCTTTCCTCGAAGATCGAGAGTTGGAATCGATGTCTTTCGTTCAACAAAATCCGGGCGAAAGTTAGACCACGAAGTGAATTTAATTAATACTTCCAAACCGATATATCTGTATCGATCGATTATCAGTTCATCAGTGAATTATGTACCTCGTTACATATATATATATATATATATATATATATATATACGTAGATATATATTTATTTTAGTATAGATATATTGCTATTTAACAAAGTTATTTGGTATTTGCTTCAATTAGTAGAATGATCATTTACAAATACATTTGAATTAAATTAATATTTGAATAATTTTGTTAATTAATTTTATTATAATATGTTATATATATTATTTTATTATATATACATATTATATATATATATATATATATATATATATATATATATGTATATGTATATAATTTTTACTATTCTTTAATATTAATTAAATTGTAACATAGAATTTAAATAAAAATTGAAATATCTTATTTAAATTTAGGATTAAATTATGAAATTATTTTAAAGAGTAATCATCAATTTAGATTTTATCAAAGGAATTAAAATAAATGAGAAAAGTTTTAAAAATTCTTCGTTAGTTTTCGATTATATGAAAGAATAGCCAAAGAAGAAAATAATTTATCTCGAAGAAACGATTATTTCGATTTACGAAGCTCCTTTCAAGATTAGTTTTCTTTTTCCAACATTTCCAGGTATAGATCAAAAAGGATCGTAATGTAGAATGTATTCGATGATCAGATAAAGAGTGAAAAATTCTATACTCGTGTAATTTTTTTTTCTTTTCTTTTTGTCTGTTCCCTTTCTCTGGGGTTTGCCGTTTACTTATATAAAAAAAAGATTGAATCATTTCTCGAATGATTTCTTAACACCTTTTATATATGCACGTGGGCTCTCGTATATTAAACGATCACTACTCGTTGATACCCTTATGCATGTGACTACTTTGTAGTAGGAGTTAAGAGATTGATATTATTTTGAAATCGTCCATCGATAATGTCACTCTGAATATTTTTTTTTTTTTTATATCTATTCCATATCCTTTTTTTTTTCTTATTACTTATATACGCGTGTTGGTATTTGAGTTGTCTTATCGTCATCGGGAAAATAATCGATGCATTTTATAAGGTTCATTGTACGTAATCGAAAGTCATTTCGTATGAGTCATCCAAGGCCAGCAAGAAATAAATCCTTACACAAGTTCGTCATTAAAAAAAAAACTAATTTTAATTGAATTCCCGAGTACATCGGAATCTTATCGAAATCTTTCAGAGGATTCAAATTAAGAAAAATTTATTGATAAATTATAGATACTTGAACAATGAATCTAATAAAAAAAAAAAAAAAAAAAGATAGATAGATAAATAAAAAATAAATAGATAAAAGAATGAAAGAAATTACAGGATGGATTTCAAAAGTTTCTGAATTTGTAGTTTTATGAGATATATCAAAAAGAAAAAAAAAACAAAAAAAGGAAAAAGAAATTAGTTTAAAAAGCCTCGAAGAAAAGTAATTTTTAAAAGAATCATCTGGTCTATTCTAATCATTTTGGTCTACTCTTTACAATGAAATATTACGAATATATTTTAAATATTGAAAATATATAGATCATAATATAATCATTCGTACTCTGTCCATAAGAAAGTAAATTTTTATACTCGATAAGAAAGTCGAAGTTTTCACGAGCAGGTGCGAGTAGATCGGTTCGCCGAAGATATGACTTTGCTTTCTTTCGAACACCTGTCGGTGTCATCATCGTCGTTTTACCGCAGGCAGATCAAGTGTAACGTGTTAGTCGAGATCATTCTATTTTCTCATGTTTCTATTCAGTGTTGTTTTGATTGATAATTCATTAATTACAATGATTAAATATCATTTCTAAGCTTCTTCGAATTAATTTTATATTATGTATTATAAATAAATTTTCATTGTGATAATTAATATTCTTTTCTTTTAATATTTTCAAATATTATCTTTCACATATTATTTCCTGTCTGTTTCTTTTTTTCTTTGTTTCATTGTCTTCTAATTTAAGATTTTTCATTGATAAAAATCTATTGATATGAAATTTATATAACACATGATACATTTGGTAAGAATAGTACCAAAAAGTGATTTTTATTATCAATAAAATTTTTTAAGCCTTTAGTTAGGCTTGTACTTTTACAATTTTGAAAAAATAAGTTTACTTTTAATATTCTCGAAAAAGAGTAAATTGATTTAAAAAATTGCAGATCCGTCCTTTGCAATAAAATTGAATAAATCTACTTGGTAAAATACTTAAAAATGTTTTTGATTACATTATCCTTGATCCTATCATCAGAAGAAAATCATGTATAATAGTATGAAATAGAAATAAATGATGAAATTGGTAACGATAAGATCGATTGTACGAGTTAAATTTCTGAGAAGTGTTCGTGTTATTGTGGTTCACTGCATCGCGTTGCAGCCACGAATATACTTTATGTATATACGTATGCTTGTTAAGAGCGTTAGATCGTAACACGACGAATTGGCGGATTGGCTAGAATCGGTTATTATTTAGGTCGGCGAAAATGAGTGGGGGTTATAGGTCGACTTGCTTTTTGTTTCGAGCAAGCGAAAGTGTTTCGCTCGTTATTTTATGCTCGTTTAGTGCCACAAGGTAACTTTGTTGTGATAACTGACAGTATACATAAAGCGTAATTATAATAAATAATTTATATAATAGATATTAATAAATAATCTAAATATCATTAAAAGAAGATATTAAATATTAGAATTTTAACAAAACAATATTTTTGTATATTTCAAATTAAATTAAAAAAAGAAAAATATGAAAAATTACATATCGCTTTACAGTAAAGTTAATTTTAAATGATTAAATTATACAAATAATTTTTAATGATTTAGTCGATGAATTTATTTTTATTATTTACATTTAATTTAAAAGAAGTTAAGTATATGCACTGATCATCTTTTCAATGATTGACCTTCAATGACGTAAAAGTTTGAAGGATCGACGAATTATACAAAGTGCTTTTTTTTTTTTCTGTGAGCTCATCGTCTCTTTTCGAAGAAGAAGATAAACAAGAAATCTGAAGGCAAAGTGCTCATTTTTATGCGATAGAGATATGCGAGATCTTATTCGTTAAAAAAAAAAAAACAAAAACGACAAGGGAGAAATAATCGTCTTAGTCATAAAGGATAAACATTTTATTTATGGTTTCTCGTTGATGCATTCATTATTGTTTCTTTTTCCACCGAATAACAATAAAACAATTTACTTTTTATATTGATAAAATAAAAATATAATATAAAAATTTATGAAATCATTATATGGAGTGAACGTCTCTTGATAATTAATCTAATTAAAACGATATATAAATAATTATATATGCATCCATAAAATTAATAGAATGCATATATTTATATATAGATACTGTTTTGGATTTGTTAAATCTCAATGATTAGTCAGAATGAAAAATCGATATCGATGTTAGTTATTATTTGATGTACTTACATACGTATGACAGATAGCAATGTCATTGTCAGTCGGTGATTCGCGTTACGCTCGTCGAAACTCGTCGTGTCCGGGAAGTTGAACCATTAACGCTTAACATTCTCGTGGCAACGCCTGTGTAATGTACATATACGACATTATGTGGGCGTAAGGTAATACCTTTGCGCGGTACCATCACTTTATCATGCCACATTTTCTATATTGCTTGATTCGACAAAAGTGTTTAAGAAGTTAATCATTATCACGCTAAGCTTTCCAATTTAATAATAAAATTTTGTTTTTCATAGGAAATACGCATTAAGGATACGAGGACTAACTTTAACAATTTATATTATTTTAATTAGAAATATAAATTCCCGTCAATTTTTGTATTATCTAATTTTTCTTTTATATACACCCATTTTTAATTACAACTATTTATTCTGAATATTTTTAGAAAAAAATGAAAAGAAAAAAAAAAGAAAAAAAAAAGAAAAAAAAAGAAAAAAAAAAGAAAAAGAACCGGGTCAATGAGAAAAGAAATTTATTTTGAATATTATTTTCCAAATTAAATTTATATGTTTCCCTTTTATTATTATCTAATCATTGTAGCTCTTTTTATGTTCCTCTTTTTAAAATTAATTATTTATCTTAGAACCATACTTTTATGTGAAAGAGAAAGTTTAGTTTTAGTTTCTTTTTTTTTTTTTTTTTTTTTTTTTTTTCTTGTTTCTTTCTGTTATATAAACCTTTCTATTAATTTTTCGGTCGAGTTATTTTTTTATCTCGAGAAAGTTTTATTAAGAGATTGGTGATTATAAATTTCATTTGGAATGATATAAATGAGAGAATTATATCCTTGAAAAATTCGATCCATTTATCGAACAATTAATAATAATCATTTGAAGAATTCAGGTATATAGCGGATTATTTGTCTAGTGTCGTTAAGAAAAAGTCAAATGTTTTATTTATTAATCGGCTGGCTATTATCATTTACGACGATGGAAAAGTCTGCATTATATCTTTCTTCTCTCTCTATTTCTCGTCACTAATGGATCTCCATCAGATGAAGCTGAATAAAACACGGTCTCTGTTACGTAACGATTTCAACGTGTCTTTAGTATGTAACAGAGATTATCTCTCTGGCTTCTATGATACTGTGAATGATATATTTGAATCGGATGCACATATTTGGAGCATTGGAATTAAGATGCAACGAAATTTTTCGTTTCGAGTATTTCGTATTGAAACATCGTAAAATTATTTTAACTTTTATCAATGTTTCATTTAAAGTCGATCAAAGTCTTACGTTTACAATTTTTAGCTTTTCCTTGATATAATTTTTAACTTGTTTTCTTTTCCCCCTTTTTTTTTTTTGAAAATTTAGCAATCTTTACAAATATAAAAATACAGTATAAAATATATATTGTACTTTACTATTTCAAATAATTTGCAGGTATAATTAAAATAGATTGAAAGGTAAAAATATAGATAAATTATGTATATGCTTAAAAATAATTCAAACTTATTTATTATATATATATATATATATATAGATATTTGTATATTTGTAAAATTTCATTTTTAATTGATTGACTTAGAATCAAAATTATTTAAGATCTTACTACTTGGTAGAATGTTAGTATCGTTCGATCATCAAGATCCATTTCATCTCGAAGGACGACTTAAAGATACGCAGGAAGGAGCCGGTTGTTCCTTTCGCGTCATCGAACGCAACTTTTCGCTGTTTCTTTCTATCTCTTTAATGATCGACTTGACGCTTGTCGTACGCTTGTCGTATATGGTTCAGAATACACAATCATTACGTGGGTTGCAAGGCGATCATTTACACACTACACGCGTTGTACGTAATTGAACACTGTAAATCTCCAATATATATTTATATATATATATATATATATATATGTGTGTATATATATGTGAAAAGAAAGTGAGAGGACGATTAGTATAAGTATATGGACATTATTATTAAGAATACATACATATGTACATATAATTACTGAGTTTTATTTATAACGGTATATAATATATGAGTTTAATAACATAATTAATGTAAGACCGATGTGTATCACTTTCATTATATATATATATATGTATATTTAATGAATCGAAGTATTTATTAACTTTGCAATTATATCAAATTATGTAACGGGAACATTTTTCTTTTATTTATTTCTTTATTTTAATAATTATTCTTGTATTTTTTATATTGTATTATTTTATTTTTTTTATCGTATTAATACTATCTCTCATGTATTATTTAAAATTATATACATATATATATACTTTCTTTTTTTTTTTTTTTTCATGATCACTTTACAAGCACGCGAAAACGAATTTCGAATCTTTTGTTCGTTTGACGTTGGACGATGTAAGAAATATCGAAATTTACTCTTTATTAAGTTACGTTAATTTTTTAATGTCATTTCCCGCGTTATATAAACCAGTTACCGGCTCTCTACAAAATAATAATGTCCGGTACTCTCAAATTGACTCACACTTTAGCAGTTAAGGGTTTAGTCGTAGCAACAAGATATCCAGTGCAATCGTCTCGAGTATAGGGGGAACTATTATTCAGAAGTAAGACCAAACGTGAGAGTTTAGATCGTCTAATAAATAAGGTGCCACGAAGATGGATATTAACCTATTTGTGAAAAATCATTATAGAGAAAGAAAATAATAATATTCCTTTACTGAGTAAAATGATCGATATTTTAACGTTTTAATGTGATTTATTAAAACAAGATGAATTAATTTTAATATTTATAAAATTACTTACTTCATTTTTCTTTTCTTTTTTTTTTTTTGTAGTTTAAATAATAATTCGATTATATATTGTAACATTGTCGAAGTAATATCAATGCATATCATTTTAATCGAACAAAACGATCGTTATAGATTTTGATCGGTATGCTTGCAATAAGAAATATAAACAAATTCGCTTGCGAATTCGCCAAACGAAAATCGGAGCGTGTTTATCGGTTAAGTAATATCTTTATTGGCGTTCGATGAAGCCACTCTGATTTCTTCAAACTTAATAGTTTCTTACAAACGTACTTTCTCCGTTACATGGTATATTCATAGTTGCGACATTATATACCATGCTCGGTATCATTATGGCATTCCACGTGTGCATGGTTCAAATCGATCAAATATGAAGAAAAAGAAAGGAGAAGAAAATAATAGAAATGAAATGAAAAAAAAAGAAAAGAAAAGAAAGGAAAAAAAAATATAAGAAGGAAGATAGTTCTACAAGCAAAAATAAAAATCAATGTATATATATATATATATATATATATATATATATATATATATAATATAAAGTTTTTCTTTAATCTTTACAGATTGGACCATTTAAAATTAAGTAATATGAATGATAATTATTTCAAGATCAATGTCTTTCTAATCATTTTTATGATCATTAGTATTTAACATTTTTATTTTTTAAAAAATTTACGATTTCGTTTGTGGTTTCATGTTCTTATAGAAAAAGAAAAAAAAGAAAAAAAGTATTTTAATAACTTACAACAATGCATCAATATATGCTCATTTTGCATCGTTACGATCAAAGAAATTATTGATATTTTTGAAAATTATTAAATTATTGGCGATGGTAACGTTTCAAATGATTTCACTTTATTAAGCGTTTGTTTCAATGAAGTGAAATATTTTTTGCAATCGACAAAAGATAAGACATATATAAGTAATACATAAATCGAATACATGACCATGAGATTATAAGTAGAGTTAAAAAAGAATAAGAGATAGGAGATATCTATAAGCAATACTTATGTATTTGTCATGAGTCATTATTAAGAAGAACTTAAAATTTTGCACCATGTTCGCGGTCTTCTTGAAGTTTCACACCCAAGAGAGAGAGAGAGAGAGAGAGAGAGGAACGAAGAGATAATTAATCATTTCCTTCAAAATTAATTTCAATTCGATCACTTTTTCCAATACTATACGATACTATCTCAACTCGCCATATTATCTTATCCTACTATATTATATTTTCTTAATATGCTAATAAGTATCCAATGTCAGAATAATACTTATACTGATATTGTTTATAAAATAATTAAAATATATAAATATAAATATAAATAATATAATAATACAATATAAATATTGAAAATTTCGATGCATACGAGTTAGGCTAGAGTTTCATTGGATCACCGGTTTGTATTTTAACAAAATGTCAAACGTAGATAGGAAAAGTTCATAAAAAAGTGATTTACCTTATATAAGACATCTCGCAGAAAGTTTTTCGAGGAATGAAAAAAAAAAAAAAAAAAAAAAAAAAAAAAAAAAATGGAAAAAAAAGGAAAAAGAAAAAACAAGAAAAGAAAAAGGAAAGATAGACGACTAGTCGAAGGAAAGATATCTTATCAATCCAATCACATTAAATGTTTCGGGAAGAAACGCACGAGGAGAAAAGAAAAAATGATGTGGAAACTATCTTTGACGTGGAACGAGATTTTTCTCTCTTCTTCGTTGTCTTCGTCGTCTCGAAGGTCAATCGGATATTCGGAAGAGGCGATGGCGTTCCAGGGAATTAACACTGACCTAGGGAAGGTTCCGAGGTCGTCGATGGCATATATTCCTCGCGGTTCTATGTTTGCGCTCGCGCGAGCCAACTTATATTAAGTTAACTGCTTCATAGTTGCCGATTTGTCCTCCATGTTCGTTCTACGTGTTATCAACCGATATATATATATATATATACATATATCTTATATATCTTATATATATACACATATGTATCTATGTATAGATACATATATATGTATGTGCAACATGTATCGGTACATATGTTCAAACGAACGTAGGTAAGAGCAAGTAGAGCTAGTGTAGAGCTAGCAGAGCAGCAGGCAATGCCAATTGCATGCATCCGCAAATTTGCCACCAACTGGCACGTTTATGTTATAGAGTTACTCTTCTACCTAAGTGACTTCTCTTCTCCTAGACCTCCTCCTCCTCCTCCTTCTCCTCCTCTCTTATCTAAGATGCCCGATTAAGATGCTTTGCTCGCAATCGCTTGCTATTCTAGATACTTCTCTTTCTCATTCTATTTCTTCGATAAAATGTAATTTATTATTTTGTCACTTAATAATACCATTGGAATTATTTTACTTTATATAAAAATATTATGCTTTTTTAATTTATAATAACGATATCGGTTATATCGTATGATACTTAAAAATAGGATCACTTAAGAATCGTAATTTAAATTTAGCGCCTAGAATAGAATTATTTATATGTGATAATACGTTCTTAATACTTTAAGAATGATAACGTATATTAATAGTTATTTCAAGTGATCATTTATAACATCTAATTAATAAATTTACTCTTATTTTTATCTATATTTACATTCTCAGTGATCCTTCTTCAAAGCCATCGACAGAAATAAGATAGAATCTATTGTTTTGACAATTATGTTACAGTGATTACAATGTTGCGATAATAAGTTTTTCGAATTTATCGACTTTTAACAATATTGCGATTGTCCGAATAAAGTCGATCTTATATTTAAATGTACGGTTTATCGAACAGATTACAAAAATCGCCTTGAAATATTTCTTTTAATTAATATTCCTTTCTCATTTTGTTCAGTATTCAGTTCGTTGTGCCGAAAACGATCGATCATGCGAATCTTTCTTAATCAAATATTTAATTTCTCACGGCTACGAGAACGATTAAAAAAAAAAAGTATATATATATGTGTGTGTGTGTGTGTGTGTGTGTGTGTGTGTGTGTGTGTATCTTATTTCATAAAAATAAAACAGAAACGTTCTTGAAATTTCTATATTATCATTATGAGATTTTTCAAAATATGATATTTTTTTCTATTTGTTAGCTTTATGAACATAATCTTCATTTCCTATAAAGAATCGAATCGAGCGCATAGATTATGACGACCAGTTTGCCTTTCCTGTTTTTAGTTATCTTGAACAATGTCGACCGTTAGAAAAAGAAGCTCCTCTTATCGGTTCAAATAACGGTTAGGAGAAACGCTTTTCCATAGAATCAAGGTGGTTACGCCTTGTAAGAATCGTAGTCGATTAAAGCGCTTTGATAACGCGTGAATCGATACGATAGCAATGTGGAGTCTATGGTGAGAGTCTTACGGAACCGGTGAATCCTTTGATCTTCGATTCGCTGGATTAAAGCATAACATCTTCTTTCTTTTTCTTCTTCTTTTCCTACGTCTTCTTTCTCTTTTTTTATTTCATTGAAAAAACTTTTCGAATTTATTGCAAGGAATAGTTCGATAATGTTTTCACGTATATATGTATTCTGAAATATTTATATAGTACAATTATACATTTATATTATTTATAAACTACACTTACTTAATCATTTAATAAGGACTGACTTATCTTAATTAAAATTTCAATCGAAATCTCAATTAATTATCTCGCTATTACCTTTTACCGTTAATAACGTGTATAGATCCCAAGAGATTCGTAAACTAACCGATCTTGAGATTGCTTTTTCATTAGTTCGGTTCCTTTTAATGATACTGAGCAATAGATTTATCGATATTAATATAAGATTGATAAATTCGAAGATACCGATAGATATCGAAAAATTTTTAATGTTTCGACTTTATCCGATGAGATCTGATCTAAAGTTTGTACAATTTTGTCGTCAAAGATACGGCGTGACTAATAGAGTCTTAGCAATTATAAATTGAAGATAAAGAAACGCTTGAGAGAAAGAGAATTCGAAGATGCAAGCGAGCGAACTGATGGCAAAGGGAAGTGGACGGTGGGATTATTAACGGCAGGTGTCGACGGCTTTGCTACCATCTACAAGGTGTCCCGTTTCGCAACCAGTTCGTTCAGCTCACCGATGACTTGCCCGATAAAATTGGATGTTCCACGAGGAAACTCCATGTACCTACGCATGTTAGGGAAGTCGAATAGGAAAGGGTATTTGTGTAATTTACTTGATGCTAAACGATACAATAATTTTTGAGATACTTAAAAAACGAATTTGAAAAAATGTTGAAGAAAACGTTCATTTGCATATTATTCTTAAAAACCATACAAATATATTACGTTCATTAATTATTACATAACAAATATATATATATATATATATATATATATATATATATATATAAATATTACTCAATTCGACGTTAATTAAGAAAGTGAAAAATCTGACAGAGAATTTGTATTTATCGCTTATCTTATCTTAAATTGATTTTACGTCATTAAAGTATGTAATACCTCAAAATGAAAAAAATATATATGATCTACAATTACTCACTGTCACTTACGTAATCATCGGCCGCTTAACGACGATATTAAAAATAATTTACAAAAGAAAGTAGAATTGAATTTATTCTTAAAGTGTAATTTTATAATTTCTACTTGATATATTTCATTGTTTCTTATATAAAAGAGAAATTTCAAATTTAAAAAAATGACATAAACGAAAATGTCCTATATTTCTTTAATACAAGTGTAAGATCCATATCTATATGTATGTATATCTTTTTGGGTAATCTAGATCCAAAAAGATGTGACGGCTACTTGACGATGACGATGGTCTTAATCGTTGACTCATTTATCGTCTCTGAAGCAATAAGCGCGCCTCGAGGAGTCGTTTCTCAGCTTTACTTGTCGCGAGCAGCCCCCTCCACATCATAGGACTTCACGTCAAAGATATACGTGTATAGATATAAAGAGAGAGGGAGAGAGAATCTCTTTCTGGGTCAGAAAATATACGACGTGGACTTGGGTCCCACTACTTACGTCAACGACAACGACAATGACAACTATACGTCGGAAGTCACCTTGCACTGGTGATCGAGTCTAACCATAATGAGCGTTAAGAAAATAACTAGAACAATCTCTACTTGACGTTAAGTGAACGAATCGAACAACTAAATGATTAGAAAAAGCAAATAATTCTGAAAATTAAATAAAATTAAATTGTAATTATTTGAAGTTTCTAATCAAACGTTTGCTCGTATATATATATATATATATATATATATATATATATATATATATATATATATATATGAAATTATTTTTGATATATCCTATAAATAATTGACGATACCTAAATCTCTCTCTCTCTCTCTCTCTCTCTCTCTTTATTTTTTTTGTATTTTTTTTTCTTTTTTTTTTTTTAATATGCAGTTGGTATGCGGGTAGTCACATCGAGAGGGATAGAGGAATAACTTTGAAGTCGATAAGAACGGCTTTCGCGTTAATGGCTGCGTATATCAAGCCTTTCGCAATTACAACGTTTGCCATTCCATGTCTTGTTTCATCTTTGTTCCGGTCGAACACGTTGAGTGGTAAAATAAAACGTTTTATATTGTTTCAAATTGATCCTCTTGTACCTTACTTCCTCGTCGAAGAATGACTTACTAATAATCTAAACATAAGAAAACACATAAACATTGTTTATTTTTATCAATCGTTAATATATTATTTCGAAGAATAAAATAAAAAATATTATAGAAGTCTATATATCCTGTGTATAGATTATCTTTGTAACAATTTTAAATCTTACGATTCGTTATAAATCTAATGAAATAATTTCCTGAAAGATGGCAAAGATATTATACGTATATACGTAGATCGATAAATTTCACTTAATATTCTATAAGGAAAAATATTAATGAATAATGTTAGAAATTTTAATATTCTATCTACAAATTTACATATATAGATAATAATATTATCATTTTCATAATGTTTAAATAAAATAATCAAAAGATTATATCATTAAAATTTCATATGACCTTTATCTCGTATTAAATTAATATCGATTAATTTTTCTCTATTCGACTAAATTTCCACGATCGATAAATTATTATTCGTCTATTCATAGAAAAGTTCAAAATTTTTCTTCCAAATAAAATGTAATACTAATTTAGAAGAAAATCGATTTGAATTATAATGTATAAATTAACCAAAGAGATTCTACGTAAGTGCATACGAGTTTTCTGTTACATGATACTAATGTCCCACGAGGAATAGTAACGTGCAACGTCGATCGTACAAAATATCATCGAATATATGGAAAGGAGGAAACTTGTATCTACTAGGAAGAGACTGCTGTGCTTCCTTATGTATAAATTCGTCCCAGGTCGTAAAAAAAGTGCCGAGCGAAGTACATTCATGATATTACATAGTAACGCATCAGTATATCAAGGTCGGATTAGAAGATAACCGGGAAGTATCCGGGACATTTTCACGATAGTTTCGTATTTATACATACAAATGATTTCGTTAATCTCTTTCTTAATGTGTTATATCGAATAATAATTTTGTAAGAAATGAGCCATTTAAATTATATACATATATATATGTGTGTGTGTGTGTGTGTGTGTGTGTGTGTGTGTATGTATCTCATCTTTTCTTTATATTTCTACGTATACCTATATTATTATCATATAATATACATAAAAATAATAATTTCTGTCTATCATTTTATGTAATAAATTAAGTAATGCATTATAATAAACGTGTTTAACTGGTTATTCTGCTTTCGATATGTATAACAAGTAATACAAAAATATATATACGTATATGCATTAAGAAAAATATTATAATTTCAATCACATAATGATCTACATACATACGTAAGGTTTAGAAAACTCCGACTGTTGAAACTTCTGATGTAGAATTATTTTGTAGGACACGTCAGTCGCGTTCTTCGTCGAAACAATAAATAGCATTCGTTTCTCGACAGGACGCTCGTGCTCGACACACCTGTAACTATGCATTTTACATTCGTAACAGGAACATGTAATAAGAATGAAAAGGTAAAGAGGAAATCCCAATAAGGAAAGACGCATTGAACTTTGGTGAAATAGTAGTCCCTTCTATGTTACGTTAAACGGAAAGCAGCGGTTCCTTGATTAATCGGAAGTTTAAGTATATGCTTCCTGATTAATAAATCATTACATAGTATGTACATATATACTTACGTATAGAATTTTTATAGGGCATAACATACGTACTGTTAGATCGTTTCCTTTCAATTCAAAAACATATCGTGAAACGAATGACAATTCGAATAATAAAAATCGATGAATTATTAACATTCTATTATCAACCTCCCTTTTAACCAAACTTGTTTATATCACTATTTGAAAAATGATATCTTGTTATAGCCCGTTTAAATATAACTACGCCATATATACTATTATAAATTAATTATAAAATATTATACATTAATTACGAGTCTAATTATAGAGATAATTAATTGAAATACTTAAAGATTTATGAACTTAAGAAGTAGAAAGTAATTATTTCGAAACAATATCATCTCCATAATTTATAGCATATATTGAGAATTCAGTATGTATGTATGATTATAATATAAATGTTTGTAATAAGGATATCATATTATATATATATATATATATATATATATACACTTTTTTAAATATTTATTTATCAGTTTGGATATATATATATATGTATATGTTTCACTCGAAAGATTTCTTACAACGTAGAAACAATTATTATATAAAACTAATGTTTAATTCTTTTCGCGTACGCAAAATTAATACATACATATATACATACATATATTTTATTAGAGATATAAAAGATAGATTGTGTCTATTTTTAAATAGTAATTAACCTAGATATTCGATGTTACGTATGTCGCACCTAGAAAAATATCGTCATTATTACTATATTACTTTCTATTGTTCGAAATGAATGACATTCATTTCCTGTAAGATTTGCATTAAAAATATTTAATAACTAGGTCTGTTGTAAAGACGAAGGACACTTTGACTTGGAAGGACTCGAGCTATGATTATTATAGTAACGGAGAATACGTAAAGCCGGTCGAGAGTTGTTCTCGTCTTCCTCTTCTTCTTCGTCTTCGTCATCTTCGTTATCTTCGTCGTTGTCCACGTAAGACTAACGATCGCGAAAGATAGAAAATCAACTAACGGAGAATAAACGAAACGAGTCGTGTCGTGATAGATCGTGGCGTGTCGTTGATCCTTTCACCTTGACTGTTCATAACGTTATTGAAAATAATCTAAAACGCTTTACTAAAACTTCCCCTCCCCCCCCCACTCTTCGTTCGAAGATAAGAAAAACATATAATAGTCTTTCGGTAAACTAGTCGGTATTATTCTCTTTTCTCGTTTGTCTTAATAATAACACAAGTTTCAATACATTGAAATCGAACATTGTAAATAATTTATAAAATAGATTTGTAAATATTATGGGTCAAAGAATGTACATATATGACGTATATGACTTGAAAGATCATACGTACGTACATATTGAATCTACACAGATCTAATTGAAATCTTTAAGAAAGAAGACGTATGTAAGTTGTTAAATATATTCGTTAAATTTTATTCCATTCGATTTATCATAATTAAATATAGTCGTTCTTATAATTATTACGAAGTTTTAATCGTTATCTGAATATATATTTCTTACGCATTTATCATCTTTAGCTCTTCGTAGACAATATTATCGAAATAAATCATATTTCAATCAAGAAATAATAATTAACTGTGAAATATTATCAAATCGAGTAACCGACGATTATAATTTGATTAACTATTTTTCAATTACTTTTTATCATTATATATATATATATATATATATATATATATATAAAATGATAAAATGTATATATATATATATATATATATATATATATATATATATATGTAGATATGTATACACGTATGTATATTCGTCGATTAAAGAATTATGTTAAAAATAATTGTTAGATCGATTTATTGAACGTTATTATTAGAACAAAACTAGTATCTATTTCATAGATAGGAATAGAAATATTAAAAATATCAAAGAAACATACATATATCATAAAATCAGTGTGATTGATAACAAAAGGAAGAAGAATAACGCAGAGAGAATCCTGCGTGTCTCGATTGCGAATGGTTTCTCTGGTTCGGTAGAAACGATCTTGTACACCTATCCCGATCTCTTGGTGCTACCAAGCTTGGTGTACCACGGTATGGTAGACATGGTGGGGAGTTAGAGACAGAGAGACGTGGCGAGGAGAGTTGGCTGGTTCGTTGGTGTAAAAGAGAAAGAAAGAAAAAGTGTGTGTGTGCGTGAGAGACAGAGACAGAGACAGAGAGAAAGAGAAAGAGAGAGAAAAAGAGAGATAAAGAGAGAAAGAGAGAGAGAGAGAGAGAGAGAGAGAGAGAGAGAAGGAGAGTTACCGAGCGAGCAGTTGGAAAGAAGAGGAGGTGGAGGAGGAGGAGGAGGAGGAGGAGGAGGAGGAGGAGGAGGAGGAGCGAGAAAAAGAGCGAGAGGAGGACTCGCGGTGTACTGTCAGAGTCCACAGTCCTAAGTTGGCCTCAGGCTACGATAGAACGTGTATCTTTCTCTCTTTCGGTGGCTTCGATCTGATCGAAGAACGCGGCTCCAGCCAGTCTCGCGCGAACCTTCGCGATCGGTCCTACGACACAATCCTTCCTGCCCTTCGAACTTTATTTCCGTCATTTCTTCTACTTCTTCTTCTTCTTCGTTTTCTTTCACTTCCGTTTCTTCTTATCCTTCTTCTTTTTCCTCCTTCTGTTCCTCCTCATTCTACATTTTCTATTGTGTTCATTTATTTTTCTGTGGAAAGAAAATTCGGGATAAAGTGAACTTGAGCCAATAAGGATCTATTCTCATCGAATCTCGATCACCTGGAGGTGAGTCCAATTTCAATCTCAATATAAGTCTGTTAAAAGGATAAATTCTACGTTATGAGGATAATCAGTAATTTTCTTTTTTTTCTTTTTTTCTTTTTCTTCCTTCTTCTCTTTTTTTTTTTTTTAATTTATTTCTAATGTTTTAAACATTCGATTTGATTCGATTCGATTTGATTTTTTTCTTTCTTTCTGACTATTTTATTTCTTGGTTTTTTTTTTTTTTTTAACGTTTACTTAATTCTCCTTTTTTTTTGTTTACTTTTGATAAAAGAAATATAAATATAAATTTTCTAATAAAAAAGTCGTAACAAAGTCGTCACGAGTAAACAGATCGTTTTTCCTTCTTTTTCTTTTTTCTTTTCTCTTTTTTCTTTTTTCTTTTTTCCCTCAGCATAAACATCGTAGGAAATCGTTCTCTTGTGAAATAATTCTTTTTTTTTTCCTACGAGGCAAAGACTGCGTACGATCGGTTATTTGCTTTTTTGTTTGTTTGTTTGTTTTTTTTTTTTCGTTATCAGTAATTAAATGAACATTACCGTTTTATTATTATGTTCTTCTTTTTAAACTTTTTTTTTTTTTTAACTTTATAATATCATTTTAAGTTTCCTCTTTTCTGTCGTCAAAACTGTAGACATTCATTAGGTTGCTCATTAGGTTCGGGACGCGAGCAAAGGTTAAAAATATAATTCCTCAAACGGATTGTGCTCTGAATTAGAATTGAAAGATAAAAAAAGGAAAAAGAAGAAGAAGAAGAAGAAGAAGAAAAGAAAAACGAATACATAGGTAAAAGAAAAATGAATACATGGCATTTTTATTCTCTTGCGAAAAAAAAAAAAAAAAAAAAAAAAAAAGAAGAAAAAAAGAAAAAGAAAAAAAATCAAAGAAAGAAAGACTACTTAAGTAGATAGATTTTCGAAAATGAATCAGCGATGGGTATTCACGATAAAATTTATAAATGGGTTCTCGTTAATTTATATTAAATTATATATGGATTCCAAGTTCATTCGAAGACTTACGATAATGTATATTTACATTTTGTTAATGTACTAGGAACGTCTTTGAATTTCATTTTGGTTCCGCGTAGTCACAAATTTTCCGGTTTCGGTCTGACGAAAGAGAAATAAAAGAGAGAAAGAGAGAGGGAGAAAGAGAGAGAGATAAAGAGAGGAGAAGGTTTGACTAAAATTAGAATGAAATGCTGGAAATCAAATAGCAAGAGGCAGCGTGGTAGTAGTCAGGGTCAAAACGGCGGGTGGCGATCGCTTTGTTACGAAGAACTGTGCGATAGGATTCTCTCTGCTTAGTTTCTACATTTTAAATCGCTTCGTTCGAGGAGAGGACTTATCTCGAGATTCGTACTTTCCTCTTTTTCTTTTCTAACTTTTTCTCAGTCTCACAGAATGGTTTCATTCTATTGTCTAACCGGGAGGTATAAGCTCGAAGAGATACGATTTACAACGCGTTCATTGTCACGATCCGAGAATCTTCGAATCGTTCGTTTGTTCATTCATTCATTCATTCATTCATTCATTCAATTCCATTTACATCTTTTTGTTTTAATCTTCTTACAAAATAGATAGATACTTGAAGAGGACAAAATGAGAGAATAATTTTTTCTGGACTAAATTCTCAAGGATCACCGAAACGATTTATCGATCGTATCACCTTGCTATCGTTTTACTGTCTTTGGATTCTTGATATCGACAGCTGCGTAAAGACACCTCGATGTATCTCGTTTGTATACTTTCCAGCGAAACGAAGACGAAGTCTGCGGTATATCTAGCTTCTCCGTTCTTATGACCGACGACGACTGTCTCGTTTAATCGTTCTAAGGAAATCTATACCTGGATCGTAGTCTAACTAAGAGTATATATATATATATATATATATATATATATATAAACATATATATATATATATATGTATATGTATATGCGTCTGTGTATGAGTTAGCTTAAGTTTCTTTTTCACAAACTTATTTTATTGTAAATATATACATATCGTATACTTGGAACTGTTGGAGATATGCAGAGTTAATTGTTCAACGTGAAAGATTAGAAATTGATTCTTTAGAAAATTATTTTATATATTTACAATAGTAAACAGAATAGATCAAAGATTTCCCGAATGTATTTAAAAATCAATTACTCTTTTTTTTTTCTTTTTCTTCCAACATTTTACATTAATTCTTAGATAATAAAGTCACAAGATTAAGTAGATAAAATTTCGAAATGAAATCGTTTTAGAATTTGATCATTAACTGTGTGCATTCTTTTGCCTTATTTTTCCATTGTAATTTTCTCATTCTTTTTCTTTTCTATTTTTTTTTTTTTTTTTTGAAGATATAACGTTGCTTTCAGTACAGGTATTTTCACAGAAGACAATTACTAAGCTGATCGAATGACTACACATGATTGTTTCTATTTCTACGTAGATCGATCTGTTATCTTTTACATACATACGCGGAACGAATGTCTTGTATTACGAGAAAAAAATTTAGTGTTTCACGTCTCGTGTGACGTTTCTCCTGAAGTTTCATTCATGAATATCCCCACTCCATTCTTAACTACGTCATCGGTTATTTCTCGTATGACTTCTCCCACTAACGTTCGTCGTAAACTAACTTATTTACTATTCTTATATTTTTCCAATGACGTCCGACGCTAACTATAATTTTTTTTATATCTACTGTAATCGTTTATTATAAACACATATAAAAAGAATTGAATAAATATGAGATACTAAGGTAATTCAAATTATGACAAAAAAAAATTTGAATATGATACACGTGTAATGTTTTGTATATTGATTAGACATGAAGAAAAAAAAAAAAAATAAATAAAATAAAATAAAATAAAAATGAAAAAGATAAGTATAATATAATTTGCTTTACAGGTAAGCTTTGAACGTTTCTTATCGCCTTGATTCGATTGTCCGGTATACGTAACTCCGATAAAAATAACAGATATTAGACTATTTTAAGGTCATTTCGTATTGCTAAGAATTATTATTGAATGTAGTCATTTAATCAACTTTATTGCTCGTTGAATAATACGTTAAAAGTTTTACGCTCGATGACTCGTTTGCTTCTCGATGACGTCAATGGTAAGTTTGTCTTTACCAAAAAATTTTTGTAAAAACTATCGAGAGGACCGAGTCTACTTCGAACGTTCAATATTTTGAATATCGAATCGAAATTGAGAATCTTTTACGATATTATTTTATTGCTTTCCCTTTAGATTTTTTTTTAAATCTCGAATCTCGTTTTTAAGGAAAAACAGGAAAATATTGTCTTTCGATAGATTTTTTTTTTTTTTTTCTGTAATTAGCGATGTTCATGGCGACAAGAATGATCAAAAATTTTACGATAAAATTCATTTATGTCATTTTAATTAATGATTTATCGTTTAGAAAATAATTTTATTTTACAATTGAACTTTTACACTTGTATCTATAAAAATACCTTTCGAATTTCGATTTATTACACATGATGTAATATGTCAGTATAAAGGTAAAGAAAGATCTTTTTTTTTTTTATCTTATGTCAAAACTAACATATCCTTTGTATCACAGAAATAAGGAACTATTTTTGTTTGAAAAAAATATATGAAAGAGAAAAAAAAAACAAAGAAAAATAAAGACGATTGATATCGGAAAGATCGTAAGAAATCAAGTTTTAAGAGACGATATAAAGATAAAAATTTTTATAAAAATAGTATTAATTTTTTATTTGAAAATCGGCCAATATTTCGAGTATTGAGGTAGATCCGTTTGTCTTCTTTTTTTTTTTTTTTTTTTTTCTTTTAAAACAAATTTCTTCTTGGATCCTAAGCGAAAGGAAGATTGCGTCTGTCTAGCATTTAAAGCTCGTGACTCAAGATCTTTCGCTTGAGATTAGGTGCGTGGCCTCGTGTCAGTTCTCTGTCTCTGTCAGTTTCTCTCTCTCTCTCTCTCTCTCTCTCATTTTTTCATTCGTACTTTTCTCTTTCTTTCACTCTATCTCTCTCGTATGCAACGGGTCTTCTTTCGGTGTCTCTTTCACGCAATCGTAACCAATCGCGCGAAGAGACAGGTAATCCATCGTTTCGGAGCTTTGCTAAATCCGAGCGCGTGCCTCGGCTTTGAAATCTTTGTATAAGAAATTCTCAAGTGGACGAGGATGAGATGAAGAGGCAGAAAGAGAAGCAGAAGGAGAATGAAGAAGTGGAGGTGGTGGAGGAGGAGGAGGAGAAGGAGGAAGATGATGAGAAGAAGGAAGCTACGACCTTGAGTGCTTAAGAATCGAGCTCGACATATGGGCCGTCCTCGTATCTGATTATACATGTGTGTGTGTGTATGTGTATATATATATGTATACATATATATATATATATATGCGTGAGAGAGTGAACAAGTGTGTGCCTTGCCAACATAGAAAAAGCGTCCGACAATAAGAGAACCGGTGTTGACAGTGATGGGACAATAATTGGCCGGAATTGGGACCAATCGATTATAACTTGGAACATTCTCTTTGTACTGTCTCTTACTCTTCGTTCGTACTCTACTCTTGTCCTCTTGTCTTTCCAAACTGACGCTGACTCGACTCAACTCTTTCTATCAATTGGGGATCCCTTTCCAAAGAGACATCGATCTTTCTCTCTTTCTCTCTTTCTTTATATTTTTAGATCTTTATCGTAAAATGATCAAAATTAAGATTTATAATATTCCAATGAAATTTCTTAAAAATATCATATTTTATAAAATTATATTTTGAATTAATTTGCATTTTTACTAAAATATTTTCAATACTTAAAAATGTATATATATATATATATATATACATATATATATATATATATATATACATATATATATATATATTTTTTTTTTCTTCTTTTTATTGATTTTGTACTTAATCATTTATATTCCTACATGAGTTATTAAAATGTCAGAAGTATAAATAACGATAAAAGGTAATAATTTTATGATATTTCATTTCTTTTTACGTTTTGTATATTGTAGGATATATTTAGCATGGAAACTTTTCTTTTTTTATGTATTAATGATAATAATAATAGTAATCTGTTTTTTCCTGGTCGATAAAACAATGATATTACTGTTTGGTACAACTAAAGATCTAAATCGTGTTTCGAATATGTCAAGATAAAAAAGTATAAGATAAAAGGTGTTGTGCCAAGAATTAGCATATAAAAAGTGGAACAAGTGACTTGTTGTTGCCATCGAACAAGTGAACTAAATTTTTCTAAAATAATTGAAAAGCATGTTGAGTTAACTAACAATAAGGTAAAAAATTGACGTCATTATTTTCATTTCAATACGAATGCAGAAGTATTTTTTGTGGTATATTTTATACATTGCATGTCATCTGTGTACCGAAATATATGCAATTTAACGTGCCTTGTTAAAAATTGTCCATTGCTTTAGTACTTTGTTTACGAGCTAATTTACATGCTGACTGTCATAAGTATTATTAGCATAAAGATTTTATAAACTCCATTTAAAATATTTCCCAATATTTTTTTACTGAAATGAAAAAAAGAAAAAAAAAAAAAAGAGAAAATATTACTAAATAATAGGCCCAACGTTTTATAAATAAAATAATATCAAAAAAATCTAATACGTGTCAAATGTTACCGTGAAATTTGATAAGAAATGTAAGAGCGATTTTAAAGGAAACATACAAATTATCAATGTGTTTTTGTTGCACGAACGTGCGAATTTAAACGGTATGGTTCATATATATGCATTTATATATATAGCAGTTAGTGTAACTTTGAGAAACGATAAAAAAGTTAGATAGGTAGATAAAGAGAAAGAGGGAGAGAGAGAGAGAAAGAGAAAGAGAGAGAGAGAGAGAGAGAAATCACGAGAAAGCAGAGAAAGAAGACATTCCTTTGAAGCTTATCACAAGAGCATGACTAGTTTGCGTTACGATGGCAGATAGGCTTGTTTAACTTGTTCTTAATTAATTTCGATCGTTACTCGACTGGCAGATAGGCAGGGTTATTAAGCTGGGTAGAAAGAGAAAGATTATAAGTCGCTGTAGGTATGTATGTATCTCTACAAAGTGAGTTCAAAGTCTTTCTTCATAATTTATTTTGTTTTTTTTTTTTTCTTCATTGTTCGTCATTGATTATACTCATAGCGACGTTATCGTAGCTACGGTGAACGTACTACGTATTCCTAAGTCGGTTAAACCAACGATCACCACGCGTTGTTTCACTAGTGAAGTCTTTTTATATACATACGTAAGTCAAGGAACGATCCACATTGCGATTCAGTCTTACAAAACTACTGTGTATGCGTGAATTTATATTGAAAGTATTATAATCCGATAATAATGATTAATTAATCGTATTTTTCCTTTACGATCCTCATGTCATTAGATTATACGTATATATACATATACGTAATTAATATCATTAATATTAATGAATATTAAAGAAATATATTTAATATCAAAAATATAATGTGATAAAAAAGAAGAGAATGATAAATTAGAAAATATATAATTTATTAGAGTATAAATACTGATAATCGATAGATTATCTGTCATTAATATGAATCAGCATAAATATATATTTTATAGGTAGGCAATGCATATTTATTATGACGATTAGTTGACTTTTCCTGTTTCTTTCAAGTTGCATATATTATACATGAATATATTATAAGTTCTGTATATATTACCAGTTACATTTCGATTGAAATCATTGTTATTAGTTTTGTTATCACATTTACTGAGATCGTGTATGTTCGATTTGTTGGATCCATTCGTCTAGTAGAATCGCATAGATTTCAAATGCTTGCTATACGATTCTCGCTTATATCGATACGATAACGAGTTTCCAGGTGTTTACGACTACGCAACGTCATCGAACCGGCCATTACCTTTTCAGTCGTTTCTTCAGGTAGAGACTCTTCGTGCCTTAGCGACGTTCGAACTCGATCATTGATTTTCTTTTAACTTCTGATTCGCTCGACTCCATTCGACTATAATAATCAACTTTTTATTTTTTCAAATAAAACTTTCCAGAGCGAGCTCGTGCCAAAAAAAAAAAAAAAAAAGGAAAAAAAGGACAGCAAAGTAAAAGAAAAAAGACGAAAGAGAAAAAATACAGCTTGATATGTTATCTCAATATTTGTTTCGTATAAAAATCAAGATCTCGACTTCTTCCTTTTATTTATTTATTTTCTTTCACCATGCCTCCTCCATTGAAGATCTTACGAACAGACTTGAGTTTTTCTTTTTCTTTTTCTTTCCATTTTTTTTTCTGTTTCTTTTTTTTTTTTTTTTTTTCTTTTTTTTTTTTTATCGTTAGCTGTTATCATCGATGTGCGATAGCGTAACGTGTGCGAGCGTTAAACAAATGCTGTTTTATCTACATGTGATTCTGACGTCACACTGTGTATGTATTATATGTACATACGTATGTATGTTTATACATTAATGTATATTTTCGATGTACTTCAAGAATATTATTATGCGTTCTTCCTCGTTTAAATAGCGTGAATAGAAATATATCCGATTTGAAAATGAAACTTTTGTGAAAATGTTCATATAACGGTAGGTAGAATTATTCTCTATATGTTTATTTATGCTACTTTAGAATCATATTGTTTTTCTTCTGTTTTCTTTTTTTTTTTCTTTTTATTTTATTTTCTTTTTTATTTTTAATATTTACATTTTTTTCTTTAAATAATAATTATTTTACATTATCGTATTACTTTCGATTTGGATAAATCGTGAAGATATGGACGATTTGTAATAAATTTTTCTGATTTTTTTTTTTTTCCTTTTTAATTTTAAGAATGATTATAGCGTACAGGTATCAGATATAAATGATCTGTTTGTTTCGATTAATGCAATTATGTAAATCGTACGTTTAGAGATAACTGTTTAACCTCTTGGTTCACCCTCGTGTATCTTACGCCCTGTATAGGTATTACTAGGAAAGGTCGCGTGCCTTTTGCGGTGACAGAGAGGAATGAGCGAGGGTGAGGTGCTTCGAGAAAGAAGGTACAAGCGAGTTGATACATGCGTGTGTGTATGTGTGTTTGTGTGTGAGAGAGAGAGAGAGAGAGAAAGAGAGAGATAGAGATAGAGATAGAGATAGAGATAGAGAAGACGATTAGGGTCGATTTTTAGTATAGTCGGGTGCCCGAGCAAAGAAGGACGTCACTGGCTACAACATTAGCAATGCTGATGCCTAAGAGACGGTCAGAGATGACCTATGACCTCCTCGTATATATTTTATCTTCTCTCTTTTTCGTCCTTCTCTCTTTGCCGACGTCCACGTATATATGTTATGTATCGTACATTACATATAGTTACCACACAGATATATATATATATATATATATATATATATATATATATAAGTACAGTGAAAAGCAATAATATCGAGTGATGGTATTTTTTCGTTCCTTTTTTCTTTTCTTTTTTTTCCTTTTTCACGAGTCATTATGAGTCAGCGTATTAATTTTAAAATAATTTTTTATGTCAGATAATTAATTCTTTTTCCTTTTTTTTTTTTTTCTTCTTTTTCTTTTCCTTATTAATATCGTCCGAGATAAATTTTTAAAATTGTTTCTCCTTTCTTTTTCTTTGAACGTAATCAAGTCGATTTATCATTATTGTTCATTCGTTTCATATATCACATTTCATTTTTTCTTTTCAATTCATTTAAAAATTATCAAGTAACAAAATTAAATATCTCTTTAATAGTTTACAAAGTGGCCGTTGATGATAATATAATTTTAATAGTTATAAAAAAAAAAAACAAAAAAAGAAAAAAAAGAAATTGTATAGTATATTTAATTCGTGCGATATTTCTTGACGATTCTCAATCGACGCGTTCGTAATCTTATGTATATATATATATATATATATATATATATATATATATATATATATATTCTTTTTTTTTTGAATGTACAATTTTAAATTATATTTCTAATATGTAATAGTATGTAATATGTAATAACTGTATAGTTACGATTACGTAATGATACAGTTATTATTATAGGAACAATGGAAAAAACGTGAATGTGTGGAAAAACAAAAAAAAGCAAAAAAGAAAAAGAAAACAAGTATACTCACATGTATACTATTATTTATTGTATCTTATTATACATAAATAAGGCTGTGAATACTTGATATTTATCCAGTTCATACGTGTGCGTCTATGTCTGTATGTGTGTATGTATGTATGTATGTATGTATGTATGTATGTGTGTAAAAGAGAACGAATCGTTACATCGTGGAGGTCCTCGGGTTACACTGGAGAAATTATGACGTAACATGGCAATGCTATGGCTTACGCAATGCGTACGTTGCCTCTGTGTCTCGCGAAAATCAAGAACCTTGGCCACTTGAACGATTTCAAAAGGCGGTACCTTGGATATTTGCGAGATAACGATACCTTTCGTTAATTTCTTCATAGCCATATATATTTTTTTCCCTTGGTCGAATGTAGAAAGTCTGTTCAATGATTTTGTCGATTTAATTGACGTCGATTTAATTGACGTCTTAGTAAAGACTCTTTGTGAAGCATTTCCTTAAGAAGTATTGTATACGATTTAAATAATAAGATGGTTGAAAGTGAAATTTGAGAAATAATTTTTTATGCCATTAGTCCTAGAATTATTATAGTTAATGTTAATAATTCTAATCTTTTTTCTTTTTTTAATAGTTATAGATTTATCAGATCGACTGAGTTCTGCCAATGAGTTGATGTTTAATGTATTTAGAAGCTTAGTTTCGAATAATGGATAATATATTGTTGAAAATGTTTGACGAAATAATTCTTATTGCATCTAAACTATCCTGGTATAATTAAAAGGGAGAAATACAGAGAGAGAGAGAGAGAGAGAGAGAGAGAGAAAGAAAGAGAGGAACCGTTTGTTCTAGATTTATTCACGTTGAAATCAATGTTCACGATCTTTGCCACCTTATGAGGAAAATCTATTGCCAGTAGCTATCATTAACTTTCTTCAGTAAAGGATCAAGAACAAAGCTAACGAGCGTTATAGAGGTTTGCTCATTTTCTTGTGATACCTTAGTAAATCTTGAGCATTTTTTTTCCTTTTGTTTCTTTTTTTATTTATCTATTTTTTCTCTTTTTTTTTTTTGTAGAGATCAAAAGATATTCTCAGAGAATTCCGGGAAATCGATGATGACAAGCGTATCGTGAAAGTTCATCAGAAAATAGCTCGTTAATTTTAATAAACGGGAAACTGACTCTTGAAAAGTATGTGAAGCTTCCAAATCCGGTTCGAGTAACTCTTCCTCCTCGAAGCAAAGATGAAAGTCGAATAAGCTTTAAAGACTATTGCTTGAAAGGCTCGCGTATTTCTTATATCACCTTTCTCACGACACACATCGTGAAAGTCCATCGTGTTTTCTATTATATACAGTGAGCCATTTTAAATATACGAACTCTCTTATCTAAATTTCAATTAAATGATGGATATATTAAAAAAAAAAAAGGATCGACTTTTGTTTGTAACAGCGATATAAAAAGATCCAAGGTGAATATTTTTATAAATTTTTTTTCGTTACAGCTGTAATAAAAGGTCATCAATTTTTCTGTTCATTGCAATAAAAAAAAAATATATATATATATGTATATATATATAAAATATAAGATAAACGAGTCTCTCTATTATATCTTATTAAAAATGTGCATAGAAATCGACGAAAGTTAATGCAAATTATACTCGTTCTTAAAGATGAATAAAATTATATATAATTAAATTATTATACGGTCCTTTTCGTGATCATTAGATATGATCAATTGAAATTTCTATATTATTTGAACCAACTTGAAATATATTATTTATACATCTCCCATATACTTAGGAAGTTTATTCTGTTCTAAATATATTTGCCATTTATTTGTAGCAAAGATATATTTATTTTTTCTTTTTTTTCTTTTTTTTTTTCACAAATGCACAAGTATATACAATGAGGAAACCATCACCAAGAGAAACCATCGTTGTATTTTAGAAAACGGATATCGATTGAATCTCTCGATGTAATCTCGATAACCTTCGCAATCGTTGGGGCGATTCGATGTTGAAGAATGTTAAGAGAGGCGCCATTGAAATTTCGAATATGCATAAGTTTCTTTGGAACTTGCTCTTCGTTCCGTGTATAAGAATGTAGAGTTTCTTGAATAATTTATCCTCACGTTCCATTCATATTGTACTAATGTCTATGTAAGGAAAAAAAAAAAAATCAGAGAGATGATTAATATTAATCGATATTTTTTACTATACGTATAACACTATAAATGTAAAGGTATGCAATACATATACTTGTATGAGTATTACATGACGATATAAATTTTTATTATAATTAGATAAAAAAGAGGAAAACGGAGAGAGAGAGAGAGAGAGAGAGAGAGAGAGAGAGAGAGAGAGAGAGAGAGAGAGAGAGAGAGAGAGAGGGTGAAAAAGTGTTTGAAATATGCAATAGTAAATCGGATAGACACGTGTGTTGTCCGCGCTAAGAGGCAAATTTGCAAATTACCTATCGGGCAAGCACTCAGGCTATTTCTCGAGTATGTTAAGAACGAAGGATAACTGTTCGTCATTGCATGGAGAATCGAACGAACGTACGAATTGTTTCAAGATTGAGCGAGCTGTTTCGACAGCGAAAGATAACTAGATGCTTCTTGTATTTAAGAAAGAATCTATTCGAAAGTTTTTTTTGTGCCTTTGCAAATTAAGTTAGTTGATCCATATCGATTCTCAAAAGTGTTATAACAATTTTTGGAAATTGTAGGATATTTTTATGAATAATATCGAATACACTTTTTTATTTGTTTCTTCTTTTTCTTCTTATTTTTTTTTTCTTTTTTTTTTTTTTTTGTATCAAGATTAAATCCGTCTGGTTATCTTCAATTTAATGTAATCGTTTGTTAAATTAATTTGCTCGTTAATTTCGTATACCAAGTGGAATTTATATAGTTTAAAACGCACATATACACATATATACACAATATATATATATATATATATATATATCTATTATATTTCTAGAGGAATATAAAAAAGAAATAAGTATATGTGTTATAATAAAAAAATATATAGATACTAACTGAATCAAAGAGATAATAGTTTGAAGCCACGCGATGCGATAAGAAATAATAAAAATCATTAAAAGAACATTACGATAGTTAACTATTCTTAGATCGAATCGACGAAGCTCCGTATGCAAGTTTCGATTCAACTGAAAGGAATCAGATTAGACTCATGCACTAGTCATCGGTTAACGATTTTGTCGGATGATTCGTTTCTAATGTATCTCTGAACGAGTCATTATACCCATAATCATCGAATGCAATCTCCGCTAATTACTCTTGCCGTGAACAGATACAGCATCTCGTGAATCTTTCGAATCATGTTTAATGATTTCCGATATAGATACTATTATTTGTCGTAAATGTACGATCAAAACGAAACGATCGATAGATCGAACGATATCGTACGATGTTGTATCGAAGATATCGATCGTAATTGCTTCCATTGGTTGCCAATAGGAATTATTTTAGGAGCATCGATCGCCTCATGGGTTTATACCCACTTATAAGAGTGTTTGTTCTTTGGCCGATGTTATAAAAGCACATCTGGTTTATTAACCTTGCACTTTGACTATTGTCAACTTATTTATTTCTTTTGATCGTGTTACTTGATAACTCCTTACGATTATTGGGGCTACAAGGTCTATATGAAGCAAACTATAAAATATGTATATTATCATAGGCGGGACAAAAATAAATTCTTTTTAATCGCATAAAAATTTATTTTAATAATACTTTTATATATTTACTATTAATATTTAAATTTTATAAAAACATTAAATGAGTATATATCGAAAAAGGAAATTCTATTGCAGGTATATAATATCTTTAATCACCGGATAAAAGAATATAAGTCAGAATCATTAGTTTTTATTTTTTTTTCTTTTTTTTTTCTTTTTTTTTCTCTCTCTTTTTTTTTTTTTTTTTTTTTTTTTTTTTTTTTTTTAGCAACAAACCATTTATAATATTATTTAAAGTGTAACGTACGATCAGATATTATAGCTCTTAGATTTTGAATATCAAAGTTGATAATGTATGTGTTTCAAACATTATATTGATAAAGTTATATTTATTGTATTGGTAATGTATTTATTTCGTCATGATCAAAATTTGACGTATTTATTTTAGACGTATTTATCGGTCACCATAGGGATACACAATAATTATTATTATTAGAATAAAATATTTGAATGAAAGGAATTCATCCATACAAATTGTGCCATTGTAAGATAAAAATGAAAACGAAAAAAAGCAACGATAAGGGGCTATAAATAAGGTCAAAGAGACAGGAGATTTGCGAAAGAGTGACGTTTTCTTTCTTTTTCTTTACTTTTCTTCTTTATTTTTTTTTCCTTTCCTTGTTCTTTCTGTTTTTTTTTTCCTTTTTCTTTTTTTTTTTTTTTTTCTTTTTTTCTTTTTTCTCTTAAAGGAACTTGCACAACCGGTCATCGGTGTTTCCCTTGTACACGTATACTGTGTCTTTCGCTTCCTGGATTAGATGCGAGCTGACGGTGCATCAAGCTCGAAAAACCGTTCTCTGTAAAATAGAAAGGGATAGAGATTGATAGATAGCTCGGTAGCTAACTAGATAGATAGATAGATAGATAGATAGATAGATGGAAAGATAGATAAGATAGATAAATGGATAAATGAAAGGAGAAATTGAAAAGAAAGAAAAAGGGAGAAGCTTTATTTAAGAACGTTATTCGCCATTTTTTTGGCTTGATCAGCTCAAGCCTGTTGATACTCGTGGCTTCCGCTCGATTTCTGGTGCGTTACGCTTTGCTAATCGTTTCGCACGACCGAGCGATATCGATATCTCTCGATATATATATATATATCTACGTGTGTGTGTGTGTGTGTGTGTATATTGAGGACACGAGCCAAGCTCTCTGGCCTTCTTGTGTGGTCTATTCGCTTCTCCCTTCCTCTTTTCCTCACCCTTTTCCTTCTCTTCTCCTTTTCTATTCTCTTTTCTATTCTCTTCTCTTCTCTTCTCTTCTCTTCTCTTCTCTTCTCTTCTCTTCTCTCAGTCCAGCTAGTTAGATACATCAGCTCTCGCCTTCTCTTCGAGCTTTCCTTTTTCGTTCCTTGAGTTCTTTTAAATGACTTTCCTACATTCTTTCCCCTCCTCCTCTTCCTCCTTTTTCTCCTTCTTCTCCTTCTACTTTCCATTTATCTACTATGTATCCGAGATATCGTCTTCAGTCTGCAACTTAGCACGGTATTTTCTTATTTTTTTGCGATAAATCCCATGATCCTCACGCGATCTTCTCGTTTTCTAACGCAATTCGCGTAGAGGAGTTCTTTTAGATTTTTATTATGTTTCTTCGGACGATTAATGAGATTTCTTTCGTTGCTAATGATTTTGTTACGGGCGAAATCTTGATCTTGATTATGAAATTAAATTTCAAATCTTTCAAATAAGATCAATTTTGTTTGTTACTTTTTCTTTTTCTTTTTTTATTATTTTCTTTCTTTCTTTCTGTTCTTTTTTTTTTTTTTTGTCTTTTTTTGCTTATTCATATTTTACAATAACGGAGATTTTATTTCATTCATTCATAGTTGGAATTTTCATTTTGAAAGTCAGCAATTACAAAGAAATTTCGTGATGTAATTCATGCGATTATGATCGAGATTATGATCAATCATCAGTTGGAAAGTTAAAGAAAGAGAGAGAGAGAGAGAGAGAGAGACCGATTATATTCTTACGATTTTTTTCTTTTTCTTTTTCTTTTTCTTTTTCGAAGCGATGAAAAGTGTTAATCGTTTGGATCAGCGCGTAGATTTGCGAAAGCAAGAGAAACGAGCCACTGTGTACGACGATCACCATGAATGACGATTTACTGACTTCGAAGTCTTTTCGACGACTTTGCAAGAATAATCGCATTGTCAGCTAACCTGAATCGTTTGAATATCTACGCTTGACACTCGACACAACGACGTCTTTTTCCTAAGAAGAGATAAATGGGAACGTTTGACTACCGAAATTTTGTTTTCTACATAGAGTATTACGTAGTTCTTACTATATTTGATAATTTCGTTAATTTTATTAAAAAAAAAAAAAAAAAAAAAAAAAAAAAAAAAAAAAAAATTATTCATACGAAACCATTTTAAATTCGATCATTTTCTTCCCTCGATCATTATTCATGATACGTGTGTTCAAAAGTTTCCTTTACAAAAAGTTTTTGACGATATTCTCTAGAAATGTTACAAAAGATCGATCCTAAAATAACCTGAAAATAAAATTTTAACGAAATCATAATATATGCGTTTAATACATTTTTAAATGTCAATATTAAATACAAGTTAACTTTTAACAAATAATAATCTCATTGATATTCTCGAATTAATAATAATATAATTTTACGACAAATTTATTTACATTGTAAAGATAAATCAGAGATTTCTAAAGAATCTGAAAATAAGATTTTCAAATGTAATGTAACTTTTGTCATATTATTTCCTTTTTTTTTTTTAAACAACAAATTTTATTTGCAAATAAGAATGAACAAAATAGAAAAAAAAAAAAAAGAAAAAACGATATCACACAATTATCATCGTGCGAAGTCATTGATCGATCATTCGATTTTAACGTATTAATGAGATTTTTTTGTATGTATTCGACGAGGTCACTTTCAACTTCCTTGTCCAGACTCCAGGAAGGTATACGACCTCCCGGAATGATTTCTGGAATTGCCGACTCTTCCGTAACGTGCGACGAACTGGACCACGAGGCCGTGTTGGATACCGTTAAGCAGAGAACAAGCAAAAAACGAGTCCAAAGCGGCCATACACGTTCCTTCTTCTCGTCATGCTCATTACGACTTTGAATCATTTTCGTTCACATTCTCATTCATTCTATTCATTCGTTTGATAATATTGATAACAGATTATATAGATCCTTTGTTTCTTTTCTTTTCTTTTTTTTTTTTTTTTCTGATTAACAATTAGATTCAATCGGTATTGGATAAAGAAGTTCTCTTTTTGTTAGAAATTAAATGGACATTTTGAGAGTAAAAAATCGATTGAATATCGAAGTGGGATAAAGCGTTAGGAAGGTGTGCGTTAGCGTGATAATATCGGGTACGTTGCCCCTCAGACTCAGATAGACAGAAACATACGATAGGTATATCTATACATACCTATACATATATACGTTAGCAACATAGATCGTGAACATACATAACTATATAAGTATATATGTGTGTAAGAGAACGAAGGACATTTTGATGTGGCTTGTTCGTGAAAGATGAGATATGCTGTAGCCTGTACCGTGAGGTAAAAGCAAGAAGAAAGATATATAAAAAAAAAAAAAAAAAAAAAGAAAAAAAAATAGAAAGAAAAACGAAGAAAAAGAAAAAAGAAGACGAAAGAAAAAAAAATGAGTTACCTCGTCGCACGTAATGTGTTCGACCTGGCCTAGTAAAAGTTAGTTAGAGATTGGTGATTGCACGTTTAGACGATGACTAGGCAACGATTAGATTCTACAAATGGTATTGCCAAGAATTCCAGAGACGCTTTGCTTTAATGGAACTTCGTCAAACATTTGCTTAAGACTTTTAGTAAATAATCGTAAATGGTTGCTTTGAGTTGAGTTTTAAATGCGAATTATTTTTTTCTATGCCAATTTTTATTTTTATTTTTTTATTTTTTTTTTTCATTCTTCATTTAACTTCACGATACCGAACTTGCAAGTAACGTTGCTCTCTTCTGTATTGCGAGATTCTATATATTGAAAGATTAAAAAAAATGACTCGTAATCGTCGATGGAATGTTAGAGAGAGAGAGAGAGAGAAAGGACATTACACTTTCTTGTTGGTCTATGGAATTTTTTAAAATACATAATATAATGACCGTTAGGGCGTGCGAGGAAGGGGAATGGGTGGGGCGGAGGGGTGGGGGGAGGCATACCGAAAATTGTTCCTTGATTAAAGACTCGGAATGGCTACTTTCGAGGCTTGAACGTTGATATGACGTAGATCATAATGATCCTCTTTGCTGGGCTTTCAAAAGAAAAAGTAGTACTCTAAGAGAAGTTAAGAAGAAGGTAACGAAAATTATTGGCGTGATTCTGAAGTAAAGAAACTTTCATAAAAACGTCTTGGTATCTGGAGTCGGGATCTTACGATTTATTTTCTTACAAAGTACCACGTCCGCCGAGCGTGTCTGATCGCTCGCTTAAGATCTCTTGAGATCCTTCTCTATAACACGTGGATCACGTCTCGTGAATTTTTTGCTTTAAACATTGACGACTTCTCAATGTATGAAGCTTTATCGAGAATAAACTTTTAACGAAGATATATCTTTATTTATTGCAGATGCTTTCGATGCGATGCTGTTGATGTGACGTCTGAGTAAATAAGTCGTAAGTATCCTATGGGCTTTTTTTTTTCTTTTCTTTCCCTCCTCCTCCTCCTCCCCCCCCCCCCCCCCTCCTTATCAATTTTCGTCCTGTATTGTGTTGTCCTCGTCGTTGTCGTCGTAGTTGAAACGATATATGAAAATGATCTTCTTTTATATATATATATATATATATATATCTTTCTTTTCTTTTATATATATATATATATATATATATATCTTTCTTTTCTTTTATATATATATATATATCTTTCTTTTTTCTTTTTTTTCTTTTTCTTTTTTTGCTTCTCTTATTCATTATGTTACTCAGTGGACAATTTTTTTTTTTATTAATATCAGTAAATCCTTCCCGGTTGATGCTCCTACGTATATCGGAGCTGTGCATTGAAATCTCAAAGCTATTGGCCATGACCTGCCAACGCCTACACGTTCTCGCAAAATGCTACGACTGCTTTGCGTCGTAGCTCGTACCTACTTAAGTTCTATTAAACAACGCGTCTGTTTGCAAATTAACCGTAGAAATAGACAGTACGGGTACACACGGTTCCCGTGTATTACGACTGCATACGTATATGCGCACGCGAGCACGCAATCGAGGCCTTCGAACGTGGGTAAAACGAAGGACGGTGAGAAAAGCTCGTTAATCGAACGGACACGCTCGGCTCGACGAGATTAAGTAATACTTTTCGTAGACACGTGATACCACGTATGCCTATGTCCGTCCTATCTACCTACTTGCACGTAGGCACGAGAATTTCATTATCTCTTTTGTGAGCTTTTTGATTTATTCTATTAGATTCGAAGCCAAGAATTTAAGAAAAGTTACGACGATCTTGAAACAATCTCACGATTTTTAAAAAAATATTGCATTGGTGTTTAGTCCTTGAATATATATGTATATTCAAAAAAAAGAAAAAAAAAAAAAAAAAAAAGCAAAAAAAAAAAAAGCAAAAAAAAAAAACAAAATATAATAAATTCATGATCGTTTGGTTTTTGCATAATTCATTGTGCAAAATATTCGTTGCATAAAGTAATAATGAATTTCTATTGTCGTATCGTTCGAATAATGATGAAAATTCGCAAAGAATTTTAAAAGTTCGATAACGTTCAAATTGGATATGACTGTTTTACGATACATATACGCCTATGTACAAAGTTGCTGGAAATTTCACGATCGATAGGATCGCGCGATCGATCGGGAGAGTTCAACGATCGTGTTTCCTCGTGCGTGAAGCGATGTCTTTTTTCGAAATATCCTCGTAATGCGTTGCATGGGAATCACCGGTATGACGTCACTGACCGGACGAGAACAGTATGTAAAAAAGATGCAAATAATACTTTGTATCTTCTCTTCCTTCCTCGATTTCACTCTCTCTCTCTCTCTCTCTCTCTCTCTCTCTCTCTCTCTCTCTCTCTCTCTCTCTCTCTCTCTCTATTTTATTTTCATACTTTCTTCCTTCTTTTTTTCACTCCAGCTTCCGTTTACATCTCACCTTTTTTTTTTTTCCATATTATTTTTGCATTTTTAAACTGCTCCATTTATATACAGAATGTATGGTAGGATGATTCGCAGTTAACTGGCAAGTCGAATCTAAAAGCAGTCTTTTTTTTTTCTCTTTTTTTTTTTTCTTCTTCTTGTTCACCGACGATGACTATACGAAAATGTTTAACACGAGGTGTAATAAGACATAATGATGATACTTTGCATCGCTTAAAAAGATATTTCGTCGATTAAAGAGAGATTCGTTGATAGAATATCAAGATCGATCATGAATCAAATTTGGATTTCTTTTCTTTTCTTTTTTTCTTTTTTTTTTTTTTTTTTACTTTCTGTATAATTCGTTCCTACAATTTCTTAGCATTACTTTCTCGTCCCGTTATAATGAAAGTGAATTACCTCTTATCGCAAGACCTATATTGACAATCACCCAGGCAACGATAATCATGGCACTGATAGGAATCACGAAGATCATCATGTTCATATAGCTTATCAATGATATACGATTACGCTTTTTGACGATGAATTAATTACATATTCAATCAATCATCTTTCTCATAAACTCATATAAACGTTAAAATCTTATTATATGTATTGCAATTGTTTTTGATTGTATGTAACGATCGATATGTAATTTTGAAAGACTGTTCCAAAAACGAACGTAATCGAAGATTTCTTCTTCGTTGCAGATAGATCAGACAAAAAAATGAAGACAGTAGGGAGCTTCATCTCGTTCCTCCTCGTTATTCTACATAGTTCGAGCTTGACGAATTGTCTGTGCTACTTGGAGAACGAAACGGAGGCGCAATGTCAAAAATTAGAAGACGTCAAATACATCGATGCCTTTCAATTGGAATCGTTGAAAGTAGCAAAGATCAACGGCACCTTGGATCCAGAGATTTTTAAGAATTTGACCAATCTCAAACATTTGGATTTGTCTGATGGCGATTTAAAAAGAATAAAACCTGATACTTTTCGAATGTTGGTCAACTTGAAGAGTCTCGACTTATCGAACAACAGATTGGAACACCTGAACTTGTCATCGTTAGAGGGATTACACGAGTTACGTAGTTTAAATCTTCGAAAGAATAATATCGCTCAGTTCCCAGTTGTATTGTTACGTTTGAAGAATCTGAAACATTTGGATATTCATGGGAATCCGCTTCAATGTAATTGCGCAACTTTACTCGCAAGAAACTTGTTGATAACGAGAGGTGTCAAGTTGTCGAAGAAGATCATTTGTGTTGGTCCGAATAGTTGGAAAGGTTCGTCGCTTTTGAAATTGGAAACACAGAGGATTTGCAAAGAGGAGCAGGATGATAAAGAGATGTTAGGTGATCAGCCATACCAAGGATCAGGAGACGGGGGTTCTGGTGATGTTTTTGACGAGATAGATGCCGATGACGAGTTTCAAGATATTCTGGAAAGTTCCGAAAAAATACCAGTTCAAGAGGTCGAGACTCCAGTTCCGGATATAAAACAATTGTCCAGCGTGGAACCATCAACGACTGCATCTATGGTAACAACAGAAATTATTCCCATTATTAATGAAACTTTATATCCAATAGTATCAACCGAATCGTCTGTTGAAAAATTTGTGAAGGAATCCGACGAGTTGTTCTTTGATTCTGAAGAACAGAAACAAAAGTTTACTACTGAAATGTCATTGAAAAAGCCAGTAAAGGATAGTTTATTTTATCCCGTTGAAGGATCGGGAGACGAAGGTTCTGGTTTAGATGGTTCTGGTTTTGATATACTCTCTCACAATGATGAGGAAAACGATGAAAAATTAATTTATACGCCGACGAAAACTACTTCTACCGAAAGCATTATAGATATGATCTTTGGTGTGTTCACCGGGTCAACTGCTACCGAAAAGAAGGAAGAGCCTAGTCTCGAAGAAGAAGAATTCATAGATGCATCGCCAACGAAAACTTTCCATGAAACTGAAGAGGAGCTCGTTACAAAGTTGATAACGAAAGCAACAACTGCGACCATTTCAATTGCCTCTTCTTCAACAATTGGTCCAGAATTGGTAGAAGTTAACGAGGCCGACGACATGTCGAAATTAGGTACGATCCGTGCCGAACCAGCCGGACCAGCCGAAGTCTCTAGTAGAAACGATGAATTAGCGGAGGTGTCACCAGCCAGACAATCTAAAAAGGGAATGGGTTCTTACGTTGTCTTGGCTGCTTTGTTGGTCATTCTTGCGGCTTTGATAGGATTCGCAGCTTACAAGGGCGACTTTTGTAGGAAGAAAAGGAAACGAGGTGATGTTGAGAACGGTACTGAGATGAAGGATATGCAGAAGTCTCTTTTAGATACGGGTAATCAAGTGCAACCGAAAATAGCATCGAACGGTAATCCAGAAAATGTGCCATTGGTCGATAGTACGATCGAACACGAAGACAGAAAAGAATCTATGGGGTCTCAGGAGAGAATGAGAGGTCAAAATGGTCATCAGGATCAAACAGATAATACGGATCCCGTGAAACCTCCAAGAAAAGTATTGGGTACACTGGAAGAAACGAAGCCTATTCAAGAGGCTTTGCAGGATTCGATATCCTCAAAAGATGAATCATTTTCAGCGAGGACGAGTCCCGTGGAATCAGCAAGAACGACCAGTCCGCGTCTTTCAGAAACAAATGGTCCACCCTTGAGTCCTGGAGCTCAGAGAGTAAAAATTACTCTTCAAGAGAATCCAGATAGCGTCCCGAAAACGCCTATACTCATAACGCGAACGTCCGTTGGTGATAATCTAGTCAAGACACCGTGAAACGACCTTCCAGATTATTGAATCGTGTCACTTAACGAAGGATCAGACTAATTACGTAAAGAAATGGAAAAAAGAATGAATACTGAGAAACGTCAAGTGACTCAAGGAAGTGTATGCGGACAATGCGATTGGTTGGTTCCTAGGTCCTACGTGTCAGGGCCATTTTTGAAATACGACGAGATATCGAAAATTTGTTGACGTATTATAAGACGTTCCGAACAAATATTACTCGAATATTTGTTCTAACGGGACTATTTTCAATTTTACGACACGACGAGGACACGAAGAGTGAGCACGAACTAATAGGACTTGTACATATCTTTTTCTTTTCTTTCTTCTTTTTTTTTTTCTTTTTGTTCGTTCTCTTCTTCGACGATATGGATAAATTGCAACGAAAAAAAGAAAAAAAAAACACACACACACACACAAAAAAAGAAGGGACAAAAAAACGAAAAGGAGAAAAAAAAAAGAAAGCGAAAAGAAAAAAGAAACGAAAAAAACCAGACGTATCTGTCGTTACGAGATTTGTGAAGAAGTTCTAGTTGTACTAGTACACTAGTCAGTCAGTCTCATTCACAGATCCTAGATCCTATTCGAAGTATCCTGAGAAATCCTTTTCGAGATGAAGTGCGAGAGAATTTAGAACTAGGAATGACACATACGAAATCGTTGTTTTAGCTCTTACCTTGCGTATTTTTCGTCAAGAGGGTACATTCCAAGCCTGCCATAATAATTCTTTTTTCTTCTTCTTCTTCTTCTTCTCCTTCTTCTTCTCCTTTTCTTTCTTTTTTTTTCTCTTTCTTTCTTTTTTACATCATACGCTTCGAAAGAAATTCGTAATTCTTGACGTTGAACGATCGAACGAACGGCAAATCGTTTGATATTCGATATAAATCCGTGATGATCTAGATATTAGAACTTAAATTAGAGTTAGTAATTTTCTTGATTTTCTTATCAGTGCGAATGGACAAAACTGTAATTACTAGTCGATCGATGCATAATTAACCTGTCAAAGTTTAATTGTCAATAAGACACAACCTTTCAATTCTGTTCTTCTTCTTCTTCTTCTTCTATTTCTTCTTCCTCTTTTATTTTTACTTACCGTTATATTCTTCTTTATTTTTCCTCTTTCCTTTTTCTTAAGTGTGTTGAGATTAATTTAACGAATAAACTAAGGCCTATTATCGATTATAAACTTGAATACGCATGGATTGAATGCGCGTCCGTAATCAATTGCCAGATTAATTATCACGATGTCCATCGAGATTTCACCAAGTTGTGTAATTAAAGTTACAACTGTACGATTGATGTGTATGATAATCTATTTAATATTTACGTATATCCATCGATTCAGCTCAGTCACTCGAGATTCAGATGAAATCTAATATTCGTTAAACAACTAATTCGTTACATTTAAAGTATACGATGTGTTAGATAAACGTATGTATTATCCGACAACGTCATATCTATCGTAATCGAAATCATTATAACACGCTTCTACTGTTTATACCATTTATAATTATATATATATACATATATATATAATATAGTGAGAGAGAAAGAGAGAAAGAGAGAAAGAGAGAGAAAGAGAGAGAGAGAGAGAGAGAGAGAGAGAGAGAGAAAATATTACGTATAAATTTATTTGCTAATGGACAATACGCGCTTTTCCTTATCTGTCGACTATTACAATTATTTATTCGTCGATATTACAAGGTAATTTAATAGAAAAGATCTACGATAGAGTCTATAAGGTACGAGCTTTATGCGAATTTTAATGATTAGTTTAATTCAATTAAATATTAAGAATTGCGAATGTTCGTCAGAATTAATTACCTATACGTGAAGTTTATAAGTAAGTTTTTGTCATTAGTATTTCATAATATCAATCAAAGATCGTTTGTATTTACGTATGTGAGCCAAATAAGCTGATTATATTATTATTATTATTATTATTATTATTATTATTATTAATTATTATTATTATTATTATCATCATTATTATTATTATTATTATTATAATTATAATTATTATGTATTATGTATTATTATGCATTATACATTCTATGAACGTATTATGGTTGCGTAAATATAAAATTTATAGGTAATCATTCGTTAGAAATACGGTGCCTACTTTTGTGAACAACGTCGTACAAAGAACGATGAATAATTTAAGAATGTATATGAACGATTTATAATCCCTTCACGTTAATTGCATCGGAATAATTTGCTTTTTTAGACTCTTTCGGACGATAAGTAATATGAAAGTATATGACCCAATAAATACATGTGAAGATTTTATTTATATTTTATGTGTTTAATAAAACGAAACGAAAGGTTCTGTCTCGTTTACATTGAGAAAAATACATTTACATACACACACACACACACACACACACACATATATATATATAACTTCGAATGTTAGAATACGTTTTTTTTTGTATATAAAAATGATAAGATGTAATTATAGTATGAATATAAAAGAAAATATTAGTTAATTTGTGATTAGCATAAGCCGACTATAATAAAAAGGAAAAAAAAAAAAAAAAAAAAAAAAAAAAAAAAAAAAAGAAAAATAAAATAAAATAAGATGAAAGGAAAAAGAGAAGAATGATTAGTGAAAATTGAAAATTGATAATAAATGTTTTACATAATATCAAAGTAACATACAATTTGTAAATCGAATTATCTTGTTAAGAATAACGAATTTAATCTATGAAATATTATCATAACATGGAAGAAATGAATAATTTGCATCTCATCTTGGATATTATATGAATGCCATTCTGATTACCATCTCGTCTTTCTCTCTTCAATATCTTGATATATAATTATATTTGAAATTAATAGTTGCGCATATCGTAGAAATGCAGTATTTTACACAGCTCGGAAGGTTACTAACAAATTGCTATGATTCCCCGAGTACACCTATTCGTTACGGCTAACCTAGTAATTCGATGTTATGCTAAGGTATGCTATGTGAGTTTTAAAGTATCACTACAAGATTCTTATCTACTATAATCTCAGGATTTAAACTGTGGGTTTACTTTAAATCAGTGTCTAGAAATCATATTGAATTTTTTGTTCAACCATAGCAATCCCTTTTTTTCTTATCTATAACAAGGAAAATACAGAGTCGAGAATTTTAAGGGTTTTTAATAAAAATAATATACAAAGTATTACAACATCATAGACATTTAACTTCGTTGAGTCTTAAGATTCGCATTCAGTTTGGGCCTCCCTATATCCACTTCTTGGCTCCCTCCGTAGATCTCTAATGACGATCGACCTGTTCTTAGCGATTTGTTGGATGTCGGAATCCTCATCGTCCGTCGAATGTCCGTCTCTAATCGTTATTCTACGTTTTTTCTTTTTAGTACTTGGTGTTTGCGGTCTCGGCCGACTTTTACTACTACCAGCAGACTCATCGAGTTCTTCTATAGTATTTGTCCTTCTCTGTCGACGAGTGGACGAAGACCTAGACCTTGTGGAATTCGTCATTCGTAGTCCTTGTTCGTTTTCAGAAACGTTACTAGCTGAGTTACTTCTTTCTCTTCTTAGTCTTTCAACTCTACGCTCTTCTCTTCTCAATAAATTGTCTTCGCTTTGGATTCTCTTTCTCGATCTTCTCGATCTTTTTCTCTTGTTTTGTAGATTATCGACAGAGCCCAGTCTAGTCAAGCTAATATTCTCTACAGAAATTTCGTTTAATGTATCCAATGAGTGCGTCAGTCTTGGCATCTGTACAGCCTCCTCATAACTTGGAGGTCCGATCAATTCTAAAGGATGAATTCTTGGCTCAGGTGGTTGCTCCGAAGTTTCCTGTCTCTCTTGATTTCTGTCAATTGAATCGTCATCGATCAAAATCATTCGACAAATTCATTTTTAAAAGGAATTAATGTTAATTTTTGTTTTACTCCTAAGGTAAGACAGTTTTCTGTATTACTAATTGTAGTTAAAGTAGGAAATAATGATCAACTGTCGATAAGAAAGGATAAATAACTCAGTAGGTAAAACAGTATCGCGATTTAAAGTAGGAAGGAAAGAAGAAAGTTACCTAAGTTGTAAGAGTCTTAATCTTTCAATGCCCTGCATTCTATCGATACGACGTCTTTCTACGATAGCTCGTCTCTTCATTTTGATCGAATGTTTGATGGACGTGACTGTGCCCACTAAAACAATCAGGACGAACACGCATATCAAAAAAAAACCCCACATTTTGTTATTACTGTAGACAAGCTGTCCGTTCCAAACATTATAGCAGGCACTCTCCCAAGAGTAATCGGAGACGTTCGCTGGACTCTGACAGATCAGAGAGTAAGACAACGTTTTTGCAGGTGGATTGGTCAAATATTGAAAAGTTAAATATAATTGCATGCAATCGCAACGCCATGGATTATCCTCAAGTAGAATGGTTTTTAATTTGATATTGTTTTGAAAAATACTTGGATCGATCGCTTCAGTTAGACGATTACCTAGCGTCATTATAATTGGATAATTATTATAAGTAGAAATAATCTAAATAATTCGGAGTAATTCTCAGCATCATTCTGTAGACTTACCTGAAACGTCGATTCTTTCAAGTGCAGGTAATTCTACGAAACTACTGTTATTTAATTCCATGAGTCTATTTCTTCGTATATTTAGCATTGTCAAAGTCGAGGATTGTAATCCATTGGGTAAACGTTGTAACCAATTATCACTTAGGTTTAAACTTTTTATTTTGGACATACGGTTCAAGGAATTCCTTTCCAACGTTTCTATGAAATTGAAAGATAAATCTAAAGACGTCAAAGCCGACGTCACATTTGGAAATTGATACAGGTTATTATAAGAGAGATTGAGAGATTTAAGTTCAATATTATCAAAAAACATTGAAGAGTTGATTAACTCAAGAGCGTTCGCTGATAGATCCAGATGATGAAGTTTCACCAGTCCTTCAAAGGTACTTATATTCAAATGTTCTATACCATTTGAATTTAAAAATAGATGAGTTAGTTGTCTGTTTCTTGCAAAAATTCGATTTGGAAGTAGACGTATTACATTTCGAGATAATCTCGCATGCGTTAACGATGGCAAACCATGGAGACCTGGTCTGTCCAAATTACAATTTGAAACATCCAGTTGTCTCAAATTCAAGTGTTGCAGAGTAGAATTCCTAGGAATGTTAAAAATAATGATACGACTTTATCATTGTTCAGAATTAAATGCTTACCTTGTACTGTAAGCGAGCATAGGATTATTATTCAGACGTAATTCCTCTAGAACTGAGAAACCACCGAAAGTATCAGGACTTAAATAATTCAAAAGACAATGGGACATGTCTAACCATCGTAACTTCTTGCTGAATGGCCTTCGAATCGTTTTCAATGGATTTCCTCTTAAGCTTAGGCTCATCAAATCTGGCAATCCTTTTAACGTTGTATCGTCGATCTGTTTTATCGCTAAAAAAAAAAAAAATTATAGAAAACGTGCAGATGTAAAATAATGTTTAAAAGTGCAACTAATTAAATATTTTACCACAGTAACTCGCTTCTACCGCTTGGAGGACACTATTATTCAAGTTTTTTAATTCTGTTATAGGATTTTTAGATAAGAAGATGATCATCAAAGAAGGTAGTCGATTGATAGATGCTATATCGATTATATCGTTGATATTATTTTCCGAGAGATCTAATTTACGTAAATTGTTCAAGTTTCCTATACCGTTTGGTAAGGAATGTAATTGGTTTCTAGCTAAGTTTAGGTATTGTAGATCTTTGAAGCGTTCTATATCATCCGTGATCTCTGTCAATAGATTATTCGATAAATCCAAATGTTCTACCTGCGGAATAACGAGCCGATTAAATTAATATAATATCGTGTGGTAAATGAAACGAAACTATTTTTTATTCACTATATCTATATACTACAATTAAATTCATTGGATGAATTAACATCGTGATTAATATTATATTATATTTTAAAGGGAAAACTCACAATGTCGGTTACATTCGATGGAAATTTCGTTAGGCCCTGTTTCGAACACATGACAGTTCTTGGGCGTCGACCGAAGTAGCACAAACATTTAACGGGACAAAAACCGTGAGCTAGTGGTAAAGTTTGTAGGTGGTAAATCACTAGGAAATGAATCACAAATAGGCTCATCGTTTTTTTGAACTCCATCTTCGTCTTACGGCCACGTGTTCAAAAGTAATGAAATTTTCATCGACACCATCGTTAACTTTTATCACCATAGAAATATAATTTTCTATCGGTCGAAAGATATCACATTTTCTTCCGTCGTAAGATTTATCGAAAGTTATGTGAAAATTGAAGCCGATCGATGACCGACCTGGCCCGACAGTTCTGTGAACAATTCTGAAAACTACTGAGGACTTATCTTTGATAAGTAATGAGTGAGGTACGTTGCTACGATATCTCCGTAAGATAACCAAGGCAATGTGTAATGGCGCGATTATTCCCTCTGATAAGAAGAAATAGAAAGAGCGGGCGTTATGAAAATCATCCTTTTTTCTTTTTTTCCTGTTTCTCGCCTTTCCTTTAAAAATCTAATTGAGAAGGATTTACTTAACTTACAAAATCTAAAAACTCTTTCGATCGTTTCCTTTTCTTCAACGGAGTGCCTACGTTTCGTTGCCGGTAGTTCTCCACTGCTGATACAGAAAACGGTTCGTTTGTAAAACCTTTAAAAATGGAAATTCGAATGATGCAGTCCTGTGGAAAATATAAGACATTAGATAAATACCTGAAGCATTCCGAAAGCCGATATTGAGGCTGCTCGGTTCTTCGGTATAAGCCTCTCTTGGCTGACCCATGCGGATATTTTCCCCTTCTACTATTTTACCGTCGCTGTATTACGACCTTTTCTTCTCCTTTTTCCTACCTCTTCGTTTCTACGTCGATCCGACAGAAGCATCTACTTCGATACTCTTCTTTTTTCCAATTTTTCTTTTTTTTTCTTTTTTTTTTCCTTTTCCGAGGTAATAGCTACTTCTGAGGATTAGATCGATAACGTGTGTGTAGCATAGATTAGGACAAACTTCCAACGACGTTTTCTTTTTTTTTTTTTTGCTTGAAAGAAAAATCCCGAAAGAGAAGGAATGAGTTTTATTCATTTATTTCTTTAAATTATGTTAAAACTCATCGAATCGAGATTTAGTCTAATCTTCGTTTCCTTCTGTTATTTAACATTGAACGATGAGACAAGTTGTTTCATTAATGAAAATATGAAGAAAAAAAAAAAAATTGTCAAGAGAAAGGCTCCACCCTCTCTGAAAGGCAAAAGATTTAAAAAGGTCTTATCCGCGCAGGACTACAGGAACTCTCTCTTTTTCACACGTCCACTCGGGCCAATGGGAAGAGTAGGTCACACCCTCCAGGGAGGGTGCCAGAGGTTTAGCTAGCGCCGGCGCTTAACCCTCAGCTTATCCGGTGGGGACGAGAACGGGCTTGCTCTACCTGTTGATATTAAACCAACCCCTTCGCAACGATTTCGCAAATCCGGACTTCTATACCGGACTCTTGGTCACGCCCTCAAATTCCTGATGTTTATGCCGACAAAACTTGGTGGGAATTAAGCTTGAAATGATTTTATTTCTTTCCTCTCAAATTTTTTATTCCTTTCACGAAGAAATAAGTCCTAACAAATTGAAATTTTATCGAATTCATAAAAATTTTTTCTTTAGGTTATCCCTAGGAATATTTTTGTATATAAATGAATTTCTCTTGAGATTGAAGAATTTTTTTCTTTTTTCTTTTTTTCTTATATTTTCTAGTATACCGTCAGGATTGCATCTAACACAATAAGAAGACCTAGAATTCTCTCATCTTCTCTCTCTCTCTCTCTCTCTCTCTCTCTTTCTATCTCACTCTCTCTCTCCCTCCCATTCTCTTACTCTTTCTGATTCTATCGGTACAGGACTATTGAGGCCAGCCACGTTAGCAACGAAGGAAGGATATATAATGTCTTCGTTCGCTGTCGTAGCCAAGTAGAAATTCTTGGTCCTTGCTACCGGTCTCTATATATCTCTTTCTATATATATACATATATATACATATATATATATATATATATATGTATATATAGGACGAAGTTAGGTATATATTTTTAACGCCTTCATTTCCGGTCTCGCTGGGAGACCGGAAATAACGGGACGATACCTCGCGGTGTTTCAGGTATTGATCAGTTCGAGGAGCCAGCTCACGACCACCACCACTACCACCACCACCACCATCACCACTACCACACCTAACTTGACGGGGATGCACGTTCTCTGCAGCGACGACCTCCCACTCCTCTTACCCTCATCCAGCCCTCATCCTCTATCCCCACCAGCTGAAGCGCGCGCGGCACTGCCAGAGCTTCTACTCGGGACACCTCAACCCCACCCCTTTTTACCAGTGAACGTGAATCTTTCGATATTTTCTCCGGTTCTTCTTAAATTTTTCGAGCATGCATCACTGAATCTCGTAAGAACGGGAGGTACGAGCATTGAAGATCTTTATCATGCTTTTTTTCCCGTTTCTTCATATTCCTGTTCTTTTTCTTTTTTTTTTTTTTCGTGTTGTTATTGACATTTTCCTGAGATTTAACTTTTGGTCTGCCGAATGAACCGAAGGTCAGACACAATATTTTTCTATTGCTTTCTTTCTTTTCTTTTTTTTTTTTTTTGTCTTTTTCTTTTTTCTTTTATAATTTCTAAGAATGAAAATGTTGAATTCGTGTGCGAGTTACTCGAAACTCTAGTCGAGATTCGAAAATAATTTCATTCTCTTCTTGGAACCGCCATCCCCGTGATCTCTCAACCCCCTTAAGTTGGGTTATAAATAACGGCTTATCTTTTGTTGGCTTCAACGCCATCGCGGAGTCTCGTACAAAACCCGAAATCAAGCTCCCTATGTATGTCCTCCCCTTCCCTTACGTCACCTTTTATATCTTCTAGAAAAGGGATCGCGTGTATTTGTGTGCGAGAGAGAAAGAGACAGAGAACGTCTTCCGAAATGCGTACTCGTAATTGCTCTGGCATGTTTCTAAATCAAATTCAATGAACTCTCTCCTTCGCTTTTTCGTTACTCATGCGTACTCTTTTGTCTTGAATTAAGGTAGTATCACAATGGGACTTAGTATGGCTCGCGTTATCAAAATAGTCGACGTTCGAATTTATTAGTCCTTCAAAATGTTTGCTTTTATGAAAAAAGATTTTCTAAAAGTATGAACTTTGTCAATTATTATAAAATAAAAGCTCGAAATTACGATGTCAAATTAGAGATAATAATTGATAATTATTCAAATGATAAAACAAACCACGTAGAGTTCTTTTTTACACGATTATTAAAACGTGCACTTTGAACGTGCTCTAAATGAAACAAAATAATATGAGATATTAATTGACATAACAATCCAATTAATTTAATGTACCTGTTTGATTTTCAATTGTTTTCTTTATTAGTTTGATTTCAAAAATAATTCGAAATAATAATAATTGCAGTTAAAAGATTCTATAGTTTTCTTTCGAATTTTAATAATTTATATTAAACAAATTCGTAAATACTCGTTAATTGTCATTATTAAATTGTAATTAAAAATTTATAATTTTCTTGTCTAAAGACAACGATATATAAGGTTTCTCGGAGAAAATGTGAAATATTCGAAGTTAGTCCGACTAAACGCTGACTGAACGTTAATAATACCGACGTTGTGGGGATGGCTTAAACAGGTAAGTCTCCCGTTGAAACGCGAATGAATACCGGCTATTCGTGGTTCAGTGCATCCTTAACAAGATCAGGAACACGGAGGCGCCCCGTAAGGATAAAGCGTCGCCTTCGTTGCTTGCGCTCGCGCGCGCACGCGTATTTTCCGGGTGATACCAGGCACATCTGTCGGAACTCCCAAAGCATCCAGAAGAGGATGAGAATCTCGATGCTTGGCAAAACCTCAGCGTTCTCGTCACGTTTCCGTCGTATTGTCTAATCGTCGTGTGCAACACTCGTCTACGACACCCTTCCTGATCCATCTCTCTCTCTCTCTCTCTCTCTCTCTCTCTCTCTTTCTCTCTCTTTTTCTCTGTCTCTTTTTCGGTGTCTTGATCAAATCCCGTATTCGAGTTCACAGTTAAGTCCAACGACAGGCTGTTCTTTCAACGCGATCATCGAGAATCAAGATTTTATTTTAGGGCTTTTGGCTCGAGTGAACGTCGATCGACATTCATCAACGAAGATAGATAAAAGTTTTAAGCTCCTTGAGCTTGTCGTTGCTCGAGGTCTCGGCGATGTTATGTATTCGCGACTTAAGGGTTCGTAAATGTTTAGAACATGTCGCATGGAAAGGAAAGTTAATCGAGCTGATAGGAAATGGAAACATGGAGGTAGGATAAGCATAGTGCAAGTTTAAATGCTCTGATCTTGGGAGAAGGTGAAAAAGTATAAATCGCGGTGCTCGTTCGATGTCGATGTAGACAAGAGGGAGTGGAAATAGTAGAGTGGGGATAGCAGCAGCAGCCATTATTCCAGTTGATACTACGAATGTATATATATATATATATATATATATACACATATATATATATACACATATATTGTATATAGATATTTATATGTGTGTATTTGCGTCTACATAAACGTCCTTCTCGAGAGCTTATCGCACTTTTTCGTTCCTCGCTGCCATAAACGAGAGAAGGTATCCTACGTCAAAGACACACGAACGAGCTCGACGTTTCTTGGGCTTCGAGCTGTCAACGAGGAAACGTCCATTAAGGCGCGAAGCAGAGGTAAAGATTACATTCGTAACCGTTTTCTTCGAGTGGTGTTCAGCGTTCGCGAGGGGTTGGCGTTTGGTTGTGGTTGCGTGGTAGGTTTCTCTTTGGTAGGAACTGAGGGTGGGGGTAAGAGGACAGTGGCGCTTATCACGGCCGTAAAAAACATCGAGCAAGATTGGCACGTTGCCCACAAGCCGTACGACCGCCATCTTTTCGACTCTTTACGAACACCTCGGATGCGCACGGAGTGCTTGCAGATAGCGCCGTGAAATATGCTCATCCGCGAGGATCGTTCGACTCCAATGTCGCACGGTGAAACAGTGTTACAGGCGTTACATTAGCAAGACTATTCTTTATAGGTATTTAGAAGCAATTCTTTCATTTTTTTTTTTTTTTTAAATTGTTTCATCGATTGATATTACATTACCGATCATAAAAAAAGGTATATTAATGAACTGTTAACATTAATAATCGTTTAATCTCGTAGAAAAATTAATAATAACACGCGATCTATTTTTCTTTTAATTTTCCCCCTTTTTTTTTTCCAAATTGTGATACACCGACGTATAATTAAAAATTAAATGACAAATCTTTTAATATATTCTTTAAGGCAGATTTTTTTTCATTCATTCTTAAATAAAAAAAAATCTTCTTTTTCATTCTCCCGAATTATTCGTCGACGAACGATAATCCATAAGAGATAAAGTCATCGTGAGAAAAAAAATGTATATATGAAAGTGGAAATATAAGAGATGATCCCCATAGGTTCATCTTGATTAGAATAGACAGGATTAGGTTAGCTTCTGTGGTAGCAGTTACTTTCAATTACCCTTCGACCCCCTTTTCAACCATATACCTCCTTTCCTACCCCTTCTTTCTCAGTACCGTAGACCAGCCCGTTCGGGGGCGTATAATGTATGCGAGATAAAGGCCGAAGAAGCGCCGTCGTAGACTAAGATATTACAGGGAAATGGTATAAGGTGCGGAAGGAGGAAAGAGGAGGAAGGATGGAGATGAAGGAGAAGGAGAAGGGGGATGGGGTTTGGAGGGGGAAGGTAAGGGGGGAGGAGAAGACCGGTGGTGTGCGGGGTAGCGCGAGGGGTGCCCATAACTTATCGCAGATTTAAGGCTCTTAGACTTAAGGGACTCTAATAATAATATAGCGCCATTCCGGCACCGTTATATGGAATTCGCGTATATGCCATGGAATTTTGTACATACCGAAAAGTCTCGCGAGACTCGTAGACCTAGCTCGTCTAACCCCATCCCTTTTTCTCACCCTCATTCACGTTTGGCAAATGCCAAACGATTAAGGACAATACCACTTTGCTTCGACTTACTTCACTTTCTTCGAATTAGTTGAATATCTTTGAATTATTTAGACGATTCTTTTTTCTTTCTTTCTTTTTCTTTTTCTTCTTTTTTTCTTTTTTTCTTTCTTCTTCTTCTCCTTCTTCTTCTTTTTTCTGTTTCGCAAAAGAAAAATAACCTTGCGAGTGGCTCGAACGAATTCTTTTTTTCTCTTTCTTTCTTTCTTTTTTTTTCTCTTCTTTTTTTTTTTTTCCCCCTTTATAGTTTCTCGCCAAAAGAGATTGTCTCAAGATAATGCAAAGAAGAGGAACCGAGCTCTGTTATATTCGTGAGATTTAAGACAACGTGCCGTCTTCTGGTAAACAAAAGCCACGATAAATTTCGTAAGTCGGCGAATTAATAAAAGATTACACCACGGTTACTGCGGCCAGCCGCGAGATAAGAAGACTTGGTTCTCCTTCTTTCCTCCTCCTTCCCGCCACCCCCTTTCCTCTTCCTTCGCTAGAGCAGCCCCGAGAGCACAGCTAAATCATCGGATATCTTGCCTTGGCGATACATAAACCACCCTTCGGGCTTACACATTATATGTTGTTGTGTGATACAGTCGTTCCTCCCTTTCTGTTACACTACTACCATCGCCATCATTACCACCACAATCTCATGTTCATCCTTCTGTAACTCGTTATCGTGGACCGTACGATGACGAGCCAACTTCGGAAACGAGGAGGATCAGTTGAAAAAGAAATCCGAATATTTCTGACCGTGATCGTGTAATTACTTGTTTTTTTTTTCTTTTTTTTTTTTTTTTTTTCATTTCTTTATAGTCGACATAATATTTATCGTTCATTTAATTTTTTTACTTTATAATTATATCTTATACCACTGATTAAATAGAAACCGTGTACGATTTATGAGAACTACGTACGATGTTTGTTTGCTCTTTACGAAATAAGACGACGGATTCTGGACAAATATATTATTGGCCCTTTATTAATTGGCAAGCAGGACGAGAACTTTGACAGACAGATAGACTAAGAGATAGATAGATAGATAGAGAGAGAAAGAGAGAGAGAGAGAGAGAGAGAGAGAGAGAGAGAGAGAGAGAAAGAGCTAGGGACAAACCCCGAGAGTATCTTCTTTGATGTTAAAGGACACGGTCCATTTCCTTCGAGAAAGTTCAATTAATTAACCCTCTGCAATGTGAGAGCTAGCTCGTGAGATAGCTACGTACATATCTCCAAGACGTTGCTAAATCTTAGGTTAATCAAGAATCATAACCATGTACGTATAGTTATACACATACATATATATATATATATATATATATATATTTTTTTTTTTTTATTTTTTTTTTTTATCTTCGACGAAGATTCTTTCTCTAATCGATATGATATTCGCCTTACGAACTTTCTACACGATGTCGACGCACGTTAAGTCTACGATATTACGACATGAAGGAGGAAAAGAATAAGAAGAAAAAGAAGATGAAGAAGAAGAAGAAGAAGAAGAAGAAGGAGAAGACAGAAGAGGCGGCCAGTAGAAGCAGTGATCTATGGTGGGATTACCGGTGGCGGTATTTCTTCATAACCGTTTCTCCCGGTCGCTACTCTTTTCTGTTCTTCCATCGTTGCTCTCTAACCCCCATCCCTACTCTTCTCCTTAGTCCTGCTCTGGCTCGTCCTGCCAGGAGCTAGCGATCTTACACGAGCTACTTCCTTTCCCCGCTTCTTCTTCTTCTTCTTCATTCACTTCTCTCTCTCTCTCTCTCTCTCTCTCTTTCCCTTCCTCCATTTCTGTCTTTCTCTCCTACACTGGATACGTAGTCACAAATACGCGCGCGCACGCACACACCCACCCGTGCATCTTACTATTCCCGCGCTCAGCACGCGGGGGGTTGTATCTTAATAACATTCATGAGCTCAGATATACCCGGCAGATTTATTGCTCCGGCAGCCGCGAATCCTACGAAAACCTCAAACCCAACCCCCTTTTCCTATCCTCGCGTTCCTCCTCGCGAGACCTTTCCTCCACTCCCTTACATTCACCCGCCCCCTCTTTTTCTTCTGCTTCTTCTTATTCTTCCTTTTATTTATTTCTTTTCCTTTATATTATTTTTCTTTCATTGTATCTTCCTTTCTCGCTTGGTTTAATAATTAATACGTTTAACTGCCGGTGAACGGAAAGATTTATTTATTCACAGAGTGCCATAAGGCTTAAAGGTTTTTCTTTTTTTTTTTTTTTTTATCTTTCTTCTTTTCTTTTTTTTTGTTTTGTTTTCTTTTTATATCCATTTTCCACACTTTTTACTTATTATTTCTTTTTTACTTTTATCAATCGAACGATTCCCATAAGAGACCCTATCTACTATCAGCATCCCTAAAACGCGATCACCCTCCACTTTCTGTATGTATATACGTCATCGATCGTTTTGGATTTTACTATTTATGAATCTCTTGTGTATGTAAATAATATTAGACGTATACGTGGAGTAAGTTGTGTAATAGTCATGTTAGAATGAAGATTAATCATATATGATGTTTAGAATTTTCGAAGTTCGAAGAAAACTTTCAATTTACAATACAGATAAAACAAACGATGATCTATTTTATATTTCCTTAACAATTGTTACAAGCCATATTAAACTTGATGAAACTATAACATATGAAATTTTTCTTTTTTCGTTCTCGTTTTTCTTTTTTTTTTTTTTTTTTTCTTTTTTTTGATCAAACGAATCTTTTGCAAATGGAAAGAAAAATCTTGAAATTTATGATGGAATGCAAAGAAGAAAAAACAAAAAAAAAAGGAAAAAAAACATAAGAAATAAAAAAAGAGAAATAAAAGATGATCCATTATTGTTTCGAAAGACAATTTCATTGGAATCGCCTTTAAGATAGAACGCATCGAAATTTCTCGAGAGAACGAACCCCATCGTGGTGGGGGATGTAGCCGGCCAACTCTCTCTCCTTCTCTATTGCCACGCGTCTACGTGTGCGTATGTGTGGGTGTAGTATAAGCTTCTCTCGTGCTGCGCAAGGCAATACAGATTTATGTAAGTATTTAGCGCGGGCTCTTTGCTTTATCGCAAGTCGCCCAGCCAAGACGTCCTCCTCCAACTACTTGCCGGTTTTACCCTCCCCCCCGCCCTCTCCCTCACCCCCGCCGTTCCCTTCCTCCCAACCATCCCACAAAAGTTCTCTCTGACCGTTTGAAAATTTTCAATTATTTTTTCTACCTTCCTCTTTCTCCTCTTTCTTCTTTTTCTCCTCCTCCTCCTCCTCCTTCTTCTTTTCCTTCTTCTTCTTCTTCTTCTTCTTTTACTCATTTTATTTTCCTTCGTTTTTTATTTGTATTTTTCCTCCTTTTTTATTTTTATTTTTTTCTTCCTCGTTGGACGAGAATCCTTACCGACAGAATTCTCTTCGATAATCCTATAGGGGGTCTTTCTTGGCCGTCTGTTCTCGTCAAATTTTACGAAAGATCTAGATATTTTTATACAATATTTCTATACACACACACACACACATATACGTATATACATAGGCTATATATATATATATATATATATATATATAGCCTATGTACATTTATTTTGTCATACATACGAAGATGTTTCTTAGCATTAAGAGAAAATGGTCGTAAACGTTCCGTTTGATAATAATTTTACGAACTCGCAGGACGATCGTAAAGTTAATTTAACGTTCTCGGTGATAACGTGAGATGGATATTATTATGCTTGCCGGCTTTAAATCCCACGTTGAATAAACATGCCGCTAAGAAAGATCGAGTCGAGTCTACCCAAGAGGAAATATGTCCGTAATATCCCTGATCCTTCCACGATTCGGCGTGTACGAGGCTACGACGACCTCGAGCTTTTCATCTTTTCTCTCTCTCTCTCTCTCTCTCTCTCTTTCTCTCTCTTTCTATTTCTCTCGTTCTCTCATTCTCTCTTTTCCTCTTTCTCTCTTTCTCCCTTCCCGCAAAAGGTACGCGTGTATCGGATCAAAAGGACACGACGATGTACGCGAAGTAGGAAGAAGGATTCTGTTTGGCAGACCATAAAAAGGCTAAGAGGCCAGTGCTATCGTATCAGCACGGCTTTTCCTTCGAATCCTGATCTCCTTTCGGCACCGACCTTAAGCCCTATGGAATTTCTTCTGATCTCCAATGAAAAGGACTAAAAAGTGATATCTCAAAATTCGTTCGCGATTACGGACTCATGAAATAGAAAATATTTGTCGATATCTTACGATAATTCTTATGGTGGTTTATCGAATGATCGATCCAAATTCTTCTATTTTATCATTTTAACGAACAAATTTATATTTGTTCCAAATGCAATTAAGCTTTAATTAAATGAAAGAAAGAAAGAAAAATCTTCCTTCTATAACATTTTAAATCTCGTCGATATAAAGAAACGCAACAAACGATTTCGTTCATTCGATTATGATCAAAGAAGAATGAAATCAATCGTAATGGATATCAAAAAAAAAAAAAAAAAAAAAAAAAAGAAAAAAAGAAAAATCGTTCGATTTGCTCGCAGAAAAATTCGGGATTATCCATTTTTTAAAATCGGGATTATCCATTTTTGATTTAAGAAAGATAGAACTTAACTCGATTTTGAAGGATCCGGAAAAAAGCAGAAGAAAAAGAAAGCTTGAATCCTGTATGGAGTGGGAGAGAGAGGTAAAGGACTCGCGTCGGTGCTCGCTCGATCTTAATACTGTCTTAAGCCCGGCAGAGCGCGACATAAATTATGTATCGTCCGGGCGTAAGATGCCGCCAAGATCCCAGGAGCACCTGGTATTCCTGCTTCTCCTTCATTCTCTCTCTCTCTCTCTCTCTCTCTCTCTCTGTCTCTCTATTTATCTCTTCCTCTCTCTTTCCCTCTATCCCTATATCTCTCTATCTTTGTCTCTCTTCGTTCTTCCACTTCCTACCCGCGGCAGTTTATACGCGTCCCACATCGGCTCGCCAAGAACGGAGCTCCCTAAATTTTCTCAAAGTCTATAAGGGTTAAGGAATTAAGCGAGCTTGCTGCCGGCAAGTGGACGAGAGAGCGTTGCGAGCCTACCAACGTGAACCTTCGATACGTTTCACCCTTCAGGGCCATAGTAGTAGGGTGAGTACTTGAATGCCTCTCTCTCTCTCTCTCTCCCTCTCTCTCTTCCTGCCTTAGGGCTTAATAACCGGTCCATGAGAAAGAGAGTGAGATGGACGAATGAAGGAGGAGGTTCTTCGGCAAAAGCCATTACAAGGATTTCTTTTATTTACGGTCGCGAAAAGACCTTCTCTATACCTACCTACCTATCTACCTACCTACCTACCTACCCACCTACCTACTTCTATCTACTCTTTGGCAAGAGTGAACGAGCTAAGTGGTATGATCCTTCTCTTTCTCTACTTCTACGATAGATCGTGTCGAATGACCGATTAAGAAGTGACCACTTTACTAAGCTTAATGTTGCGCTCGATCGTGTAATATTTAGCCGTAGATCAATTAAGGGATCCCCTTGTTCTTTAACCATGATCTCAAGTATATTTTTGGCTTTTTTTTTCTTTATCGTTTCTCCATAAGTAGATATATAAGGTATTTATTTAGATCATAGAAAAACAATCAAACGACAATATTCTTATTATCTTATTTCTGATTATCTATTTTTTATAATATTTTTTAATAAGCCAATCATTTGTTTTCAGTATCGAAATAAGAAAACGTTGTTAAAGTTATTTTGTCTTATAAATCATAGCCGTCTTACCATTTAGGCTTAACCATGAACGTCTAATCCATTTAATCTTTCGCTATAGATCAATTAAGGTATCTCCTCCTACGTATTCGAGGGCATTTAACCTTCTGATTGGTTTATCTTCTTACTCGTTCCTTTCCGAAATATGTAATACGAGCCACGTATCGTCGTACGTGAAATTGACGTAAATGTTCCTGTTCAAGGGATACCTCGGACGGTAGTGTTAAATTAACGGGATTAATTAGTCCCAACTTATGGATTAAACGGTCTGCTCTTTTTCTCTCTCTTCTTCTCTCGGGTTCTTCTCTCCTATCACACGGCTCATTACTTTCAATCGTTGATCTCCTCGTCCGATCCTTTTCTCGGTGATCATAATTTTTACTACGGTCGTTGCTAGTAATTCGAGGAGGGAGGGATTAAAGAATGAAAGAACGAGAAGGAGTGCGAGAGAGGAAGAGAGAGGTAAGATAGGGCCACGAAGTGAGTCCGTTTATACGACCTCATCTACCACCCTTGAGGAAAAAAGCTGAAGGGAGGCGAAAAGAAAAAGAGTGACTGAGAGAGACATAGAGAGAGAAAGAGAGAGAGAGAGAGAGAAAGAGAGAGAGAGAGAGGAAGGCAGAGAGAAAGAGAAATAAACGCTTCGCATCCCTCAAGGATTATGAGGCCAATCCTGCGGCTAATTTGCGAACTCCCGATTTCTCGTACTCCTTCGTGATTCAGTCTCTTAACTCTCCCTGGACTCCCTCTCTTTCATCCTCGTTGTTTTCTTTGCCTTCTCGGCGACCCTTCGTGATAACGTTCTCAACCTTTACCTATCTTTTATTTAGCTTGAAATTTCGCAAGGGAGTACAATATATTATAAATCTTTTTATAAGTCGCTGTGATAGCCGGAAATGGGAATTTTATCGACGAACCTGTTAGCCTTTTCGATTTTTATCATTTTTTTAATTTTTTGAAAATTCATCGATCTATATGTTCGTGAGTGTGCTGATGAAATTTTGTTATGTTATAAATTTAATAGTCTTTCCTTTAAATAACAAAAGAAAAAAACGCGATATATGAATTCGTATAGTTTAATAAAGTATCTAATAAAATTGTATATATGTATATATACATTTTAATTAGAACAAATTTTCTTTATATAAGATATAATTTTATTCACTTTTAGGAAAAAAAAAGAGATAGAGACAAAGAGAGAGATATTTTAAATTATTATTTGAATTTATTCATATTTATAATTTTCAACATTTTTCTCATATCTCTCTCTCTCTTTCTCTCTATCTCTTTTGTTTCCTCTTTCTCTTAGTCATAATAATATCTGGCATATTCGTTTGATGTGAAACTTCAAAAGGCATAGGTATTCCTCGTAAAGTAACAATCTGAAGCGAGTTTCGACGTAATCGACTCGCTCTTGTTCGTAACAGCTACGTTGAGATAGTTTTTTGGTCGTCTTATCGGTCGTATCCAACAATCTAACCATCCTGGACAACATTATCTATGGCGAAACGTCCGGCAAGCGTTTTGAAACAGAATAGTTAGGCATATCCTAGCCGGCTGATAGGAGAGAACGCCGCGAGCTCTTCCTCTTCTTCTCTTTCGACGCATTTTCTCTCTCTCTCTCTCTCTCTCTTTCTTCTTCTGTCTCTCACGCTCCATTATTATTCAGGAACTTTGCTGACAGCTCTCCGGATAGGAAGATAAGAACGTCCTATGAATGCCGAAGCGCACACAATGCTCCCTTACGAACGAGACGTACTCTCTCTCTCTTTCTCTCTCTCTCTCTCTCTCTCTCTCTGTCTTTCTCTCTCTCTCTTTCTTTCTCTCTATCTATCTATCTATCTCTTTCTATCTCTTCCCGTTCGCATATCGTATCCACCGAAAATTTCTCGAGAGAAAGAGAGAGAGAAAGAGAGAGAGAAAGAGAGAGAGAGAGAGAGGAAGAGAGAGAGAGAGAGAGAGAGAGTATGAACTCGCGAAATACGCCGATAAGAATTGACTCCTCCTATTCCCACTCCACTTTCATCTTTTTTTCTTTATCCTCCTACTTCTCTTCTACCTTCTCCCTTCTCCAACTCCTTCTCCTACTCCTTCATTTTTTTTTTCTTTCTTTCTTATATTCTCGCTAATTAATTCGTCTCCCAATAGAGGCCAGCCCGCAAGAGACGACACTTTTACGAGGAAGAAAAGGCGAACCGTTTATACGTCGTGCCGATTTATCATCTGCGTGAACGCGCTCGAAAATGCTCGTAACGGCTGACAAATTAAGATCAGATAGAGGGATGATCCTCGAGGTTGCTGACTTTTAGATTTTGCATGAGAAGCCCCTCCCCCATCATCACTCCCGCTTCCCTTTCACTCCTCTTCCCTTCTCGCCACTTTTTCGTCCTCTTCTACCACTTCCTCCTCTTCTTCTTCTTCTTCTTCTTCTTCTTCTTCTTCTTCTTCTTCTTCGACGACTACGACGACGACGACTACGACGACGACGATGACGACGAGTACGACGATCTTTTCGCTTTCCCTCGTCATGATTGGCCTTATACACTCCTTTTCGACGTTGCTCTCATTTTTGCTTATCCGTCCGACCACTCCTCGTTGCTTCTTCTACCCTTTTTCTTCTTTTTTTTTTTTTTACCTTTCTTTTCTCTCCTTCTCCCGCCCCTTATTTCGATGGGATTAAGATTTCACTGTCTCTCGGTTTTCTTTTCCTTTCCTTTTTTTATTTATTTATTTTTTTTTTTTTTTATTTTTTCTTCACGATTACCTGTCAGAGTTGAGTCAGGTGAATTTCGTTTTTTAAGAATTCACAGATAAGATTTTCTTCATTAAATGTTTGATATACTTATATATATATATATATATATATATATATACATATTTTTTTTTTTTTTTTTTTTTAATTCGTATTGCAAAAGAATGGACTTTCATGAATATATGATATTAAGATTACGATTAACTTATTATATTTTTATATTTAACGAATTCGTGAGGAAGATTGTAAGAATTTATTTATGAAGGTGCAATTAGTGATAATATAAATGCGATGAAATGAAAGAGAGACGGGGGTGGGGGGAGGGGGAAAAAAAGAAAGAAAAATGAAAGGAGTGAAGATAAAAATCGAAATATCTAATGAGAGTCTCGTTTTCATAAACGTTCTTATATATTTTCATGGAAACGATTCTTTCGTTCCTCTCGATAATATTCTTGGTTTCTACGAAAGGCGGAGACTCGATAACGATAACAAGGGGGATAACCGTCAAATGTATTATATATAATACCTGCATAGTCGAGGGATAAGAAGAGGCGGGTCGTGGCAAAGTCGTGATTCGATGTTTTGCGAACGGAACGAGCCTCGGTTCCAAATGGATCCTTGTAAGACGTTTTAATTGGACAAATCCTCCTACGTTCATTAAATCTGGGACGCTCTCAACTGGCATCCAGAAGGACCTATCCTCTCTGAGTATATATATCATAGTCGTCGTTGACGACGATATCCCTTTCGTCATCTTTGTGCGTCACTACCTACTTGAACGAAGTGAAAAGATAGAACGTACCTGTGTTCGTCTATTGACAGATAAGAACGAGATTTATTTTGTCCTCGATCTTGTCTTCCTATTTACGAGAAGATTATTGAAAATGGAGTAATATCAGAAATTTAATGATATCGGCAAAGTACAAAAATAAAGTTAACAAAAATAATACGTCGATTATTATCGATTTATTGAAATTTAAATAAATAGGTCATTTGTATAATCCTATTCGTATCTTATAATATTGAATTATTTCAATAGAAATAAATTTTCATTGATCTCTTTCAAATATCTCTTTTCCTTTTTTTCTTTGTTATTCTCTACTTTATTGAAATGTTTAAGTATTAATGTAATATTTATAAATGGGAAAATATTGAAGAATTTAAAGCGACACAACAAAGTAACGTAGAAAATAGTAGTCTCTTATTATCGTGAAATTCTCGTACCATGTGTATATGTAATAAATTGAACGTGGTTACATCGATAGAAACATTCTCTGATTCTCATTTGTAGAGAAGTATTCATTGATCGTCGTGACGCTTGAGTTAGGGTTGTTTCGATGACAGCTCCGTTGTCTTATCTCTTAGGGACGAGATTTCGGTCGGTGGTTGTCCTTTGTGCGAGGACAAACTTGAAGACGGTATCGACACGTACCTATTTATGTAAAGATATATGTATGCATACGTACATACGTGTATATATATATATATATATAATATGTGCATACGTCTTTCTTCTTCGCGTAGGTTCAAAGTTAAACAAATATAATAACTCTTATGAGAGGAACCTTAACAATTTATCGACTTTGATAATTATCTGTTGTAAGAACAGGTCTATATATCTATCGATTGTCATTCATCATTCTTTATTATTATCTCTGTATCTTGTTTGATAGTTAAAAATTATGTCGAATTAAGAATATTTTTTGAAAGAGACAGATATATAAATGTGATATTTAAAGTTAAAACAAAAAGAAGAAACAATATTCGATTTATATAATTTACTTATTACAATTTTCAATGGAAAATAACATTTGAATATTCTTAATCGAATATTCATCTAGTGAAGTAACTTAATAAAATGTAATGATTTTTTCTAATGATATACATACTTACTCTATATAATCGTTGAACCTCCAGCATGTGATGGAAATTCTTTAATGGAATATATGATAAAGATGTCACTGAAAGTAGACGATCGATCGTGACATACAGATTTATTCGACATCGTTCTCGTATTTACATTGATCAAATTCCATGTTAATTATATTAATCATTACGCGATATAATTACAATAAAGATGGCCGACAGCGAGTCGACACGATCAAAGTAATAGTGCATTCGAGTATTCGGCTTTTTTTTTTTTTTTTTTTTTCTTATAACAACACGATTCGCATTCGTTTGAGTTTCTTCACGAATCCTTACTCGTCCTCTTCCTCCTCCTTCTCCTCCTTCTCCTCTTCTTCCTGCTCCTTCTTTTTCTTCTTCTTCTGTTTCTTCTTCAGTAGAGTTGAGCTGAGTGTCTCTAGTTTAATGCGATTAAGGTAAAAGGAACTAATCTGCGTGGTATGGATGTTGTTGAGGTGACTCTCCTTCGAATAAGGCCATCTTCAATCGCTTACATTTGGCCCTACGATTCTTGAACCAAAACTGCACGTTCTTCGGCTCCAATCGTGGAAATTTTTGACGATAGGGCATTCGATTTAATTCCTCCGTGTACTTGAGAATGAGCTGCGAATCGATCATGATGTACTCTTTTAAAATCACATCCAGACATTTTTACAAATTTGAGATAATATCTCTCTTTAATATATCATTTATTAATTTTATATAAAGATATAAAGACGCATGGATTAATTCTGTTAATTGGATTATTTTCAAATTATTAAACGTTAACGTATACTTCGATTAAAATTAAATATTATAAATTGATTCTAGTTCTTCAGATGAAATCCAACAACAATGTTAAAAGTGTTTAAATTGCTCTGAGGATTTTTCAAATTTTCGATTCAATTAATGAAAGATCGTTCCAACGTAACAATTTATTTGAGTTGCTCGAAATGAATGAATTGTTACAAAAATGTAGCCGGCTGTTTTAACTAAATTTAATCAACCTAACGTTTAGAGATTCGTATTATTTTTGAATGTGAAAAATATATGTCAATATCATCGATGATAATAAAATGAAACGTACCGCATGGCTCGGATGAGTATTGTGAGTGAACCAAGTCTCGAGCCTGGGTACTTCCGTCACGGGATCAATGAATGTCCGATTTCTCTTTCTCCTTTCGTCGAGCATACTCGTTGGACATCCAGCTGGTCCACGTGGTGGCAAATAATGTGACATGTACATAATGCCGTGCCCAAACATTGGACTGGGTACTAATGAAAATCCTGGTGGAAGAGGACCAGTCGGTCTAGCCTCTTCGTCCTCGGAACCAGATGATACTCTGGTGTCCTCTTGTTTGACCAAAGATGGCGTCGAAGGTGGCGGTTGTTGATCCTCTGGTCGTGTAGTCAAGGACAATGGACCGACCGGTGGGCTACTAGGTGGGCAGGGCGACGGTGACGTCGACTGAAGCAAATGGACGAGACGAGAGTGTCTGAGAAGCCGACTTTTAATAGAGGCTATTCGAAATGATCGTAAATTCATCGTTTCAAAAGCAACCGACCAGACTTGGGCCGAGCTAATTCATTATAGAAGCTAAGGATTGTTAACTACGAGCTCAGGAAAGAAAAGAAATAAACCACGTTTACCGACCGTGAGGTTATAGTGATACACGATAATCATAAGAAACAAAGATGTCTAAATAATTATGAATAAATAAGAGCGAATCAATTTGGAAATAAATTTTCCTCGCGTAATTAGATTGATTTAAAGAGTGAATATCGATCAAACGGTTATATTAAAATTATTTATTATATCTGACGATATATCTCATTATACACACATATGTCCTAAAAGGGTAAAAGTAATTCGTTCAACTTTTATGATCCCTTATATAAAAGTTAATTAGAATATTATACCTGATGCCTAGAGTCTTCCTCCTCGTCGGAACAATCTTCACTAACAATACTGGCGCCTCTTGGACTCAGTCCTGGTGGACTGTAACCGTTGACACCCCTAGTCTCAGCTCTCTTCTGAGCAGCCCTTGCGTTTTTAAACCAATAAACGACGTTGTTCACGTCCAATGGTTTTCTACCCCGTCGTGACTCCAACGAATTTAATTCCGTCACGTAATGTTGTATTTGTTGTCGTGTTGGATGCTGATTCTCACCGAACCAACGTTGAAGTCGTGGTAACTCGAGTTCTGGATCGAAGCTAGTTCTCATACGTGTTTTATGAGAGTATTGTAAAAGGGCTGGATGTGGTGGCCCAATCGCACCACTCCCAGCGCCAATTGGTCCGCTACCATCTGGTTGAGGACTTTGGGTATGATGATGATGATGATTCGAGGATGGTACGATCGGATTCAGACCAAGACCCAATTGTTGTTGCTGTAGCCAAGACTCAAAATTCCTCTTGGTCTCCTCCGACAGATCGTTGCCGCCTCTACAGAGCGACAACAGTGTCATCTACGGCAAAATGGGAATCCTCTTGAAATTACCTGCTATTCCTGCATTACTTGGATTAAACGAGTGCAAGATTAGATCTCCCAAGTATATATTATTCGTCATATTGAAATACTTGAAATACATATGTATTAATAATTCATATCGCATCTAGAGACCTCGCTTTAGGAAAATATTACATTTGATTTTATACGATTGATTAATTTGAAGAATTATAAATATGAAAATCACTCGAGATAAGAAAATTATTAATTACTGTAGAGTAACGATGATGTATGATGCAATGAAAAAAAAAAAAAAAAAAAAAAAAAAAAAAAGAAAAAAAAAAGAAAAAAGAAAGAAAGAAAGAAAAAAGAAAGAAAAGGAAAAAGAAAGAAAGAGAAAAAATATTTACATAAAAGAGAACGATCATAATCGCATAAGGAATTTTTTTTCTCTTTTTCTTTCATCTTTTCTTTTCTTTTCTTTTTTCTTTTTTTTTCTAACCGGTCGAAGATTCGTTATGCAAGGACATATAAATGTGATTGAGAGGGAGGTGAATCGCGTAAGATCCTGGCACGCGCGTCTTCTTTTAATCGTGTTGACACAAGTGGGCGTTGCACGATGCCGATAGCCGTCCCCGAGGACGGCGCTCATCGTCATCGGGCATTAAGTAGTCAGATTATGGAAAAGTTCGGAGTCGTAGGAAGTAGTACGGAGAGTGTGCCTTATCTGTGGGATGATTTATAAGAACAAACAGGCTCCGCGAGGTGAGGATCAAGCAGCTCGACAAAGTCTTAATAAACGAGGTAATCCATTCCGTATTCCTGACGCATCGTGCCGTCATTTTATAAATCATATAGATCGAATTGATCTTAAATTGAAATATTTTATGATCTTTAAACAGACGAATTTCATTTTATTCTTCTTTTTCTTTACCACCACCCCTCCCCCCATCCTCTCTCTCTCTCTCTCTCTCTCTCTCTCTCTCTCTCTCTCTCTCTCTCCAAAATACTAAAAGCATAGAATGTAACATAACGTAAATAAGTGTTATTTAAAACCGTTCATGTTGAACATGATTTATACAACGCTTGTTTTTTTCGACATGATACAGCGATATTTCTTTGAGCGAACACTTAACGTCGGATTGATATATCAATCAAGAAGCTAAGAATTGTGCACGGCCTTGCTTCATTCGGCATGAACTATTAGTCTAAGTACAATGTCTTGAAGTTTACATTTGCGATATGAAAATTGCGTAAGATGAGAGGGTCATAATTTCAAGCGACTTTTTTCTTTTATTTTCTTTTCAAAGCGAATTTGTAAAATTCTCTTCGTATTTCGTGTAGATATACGATATCAATCGGATACTTGGAGGATTTTTCGTATTGCGGATTTGTTAGTCATAAATTCCAACGATGACGAGAACGAAAAAATAAGAAATATTCTCGAGAAAGTCTTGTCGTTTAATTGTACCAGGAATAGCAACGATAAGGTTGTCTTTAATCAGATCTATTACAATTATCTAAGAGAGTACATACTTAGGAATTTTCAATACTTAAAGTAAATTATCAAGAAAGATATATATTAAATATATATATATATATATATTTAAGTATATTTATTTTACGAGTAGATCATAAAATGTTTGTTGATAATTTTTGTTTGTTTAAGTAGTCAGAAGAAATAAAAAGAAAAGAGGAAAAAAAAAAGAAAGAAACAAGAAAATAATGGAAGATTACTAATTAACCTTGTAATTAAAATAGACGCCAAATGACACGTCTTTAATTCGTTATTATAAACTGACAGCAAAACATTGAATCTTCATCCATGAGTTTTACAACGGCGCACTTAATCTTTCAGTCAGGTTAAAGCGGTGTAGATTGGTAAAGGCGTCATTGGCCAGACAGTCGTCGTAGACTTCTGCTCAGAAGATTTGAGAAATCGTTCAGTAAACAGTCATCATCGTTCTTTGTCTTCGTCGTCGTCGTCGTCGTCGTTGTCGTCGTTGTCGTCGTTATTCAAAAACGTAGCAAGTGGCTTATCTGAGACTCTACGAGTAGCTGCGCTTCTCTTCGAGCCTGATTTACACGTATTTATTATTCGCGAAGGTTGACGCAGTTGATGATGTCTGTCAGCTGATCCCGTCGAGGTACGGGCCAGTAGTAAATCAATCGCCTTTAAATCCAAGAGTAAACACACGTATGAAGAATGAATTCGTAATTTTGTCAACAACAAGCATCATCAGAGGGCTAACGCGATTACTCTAGGCGGCGATGGTGGTGGTGTTGATGGCTTACGAAAGTAGATGGAAAATTTGCTCGAGACTATACGTTTGATTAAAATTTTGACGTTGGACGATGACGATTATGAACGATATGAAATATAAATTTATCGAGTGACTCGATCATAGATATATGCATATATCTAATAAAATATGATAGTAGAAAACGGATGAAAATGATATATTTAACGATGATGTCAGAGTTCGTTAAGAATCAATCAATTATTCTTTCTTTTTTTTTTTTTCTTTTTCTTTTTGTGTTTTTTTTTTTTTTTAATTGAGTATTAATAAAATCTAGTTTATTAACTAGATAATACTACTGAGTATTATCATTCCTCTTTCTTTCTTTTTCTTTTCTATTTCCGAAGAAGAAAAAAAATTAATCATCAATTTTCTCAATGCATTTTACTTCAATGGAATCATTACGTTGAATTTCAAGATAGAACCCAATGTCTTTTACTCGATGAATCCTCGAGTAGGAATCGTTGTCAGATTAAAGTAAATCTATGAGAGACGAAGGTTCTCCATCACGGTCGTTCGCCATTAGCCAACGGGCCGAAATACGAGCGGGTAACGTCTGCCAGGGAAAATTGGTAATCATAGACCACCGCGAGCGGCATTAAAGTTCGGGGATGGGTGGGTAGCAGGATCTTCAAAGAGAGTGCACTTAGATAATACCGGTTCGTCGAGTAAGCGAAAGAGAGAGAGAGAGAGAGAGAGAGAGAGAGAGAAAGAGAACAAGAGAGAAAGAGAGAGAGAGATAGATAGATAGAGAGAGAGAGAGAGAGAGAGAGAGAGAGAGACAGAAGGGTGGTAGAAGGGTGGCTACCCTGTGCCGATATCGAAGGGGCTTTTGATGAAGGCTGCGAATTTGGTTGAGTAAAGGGTAATCCTATCACACGCTATAAGATCTTCTACTGTCGAGAAAGCACGATCGCGAAGCGTTCTCCTTTTCCGGTTGACGTATTGTGGATGATCGCTTTCGTTGCTGGAAAAAGGATGGAAAGGGAAGAAAAAAAAAAAAAAAAAAAGAATTGGGGGAAAAAAGGAAAGAGGGGGGGGGAAGAAAAAAAGAAAAAGAAAAGGAGAATTCTAAAAGACAATTTTCATTGGTTTCGATCTAACTTCGTATTCTTAGAATTTCAACGAACGTTCTTTCTCTCGTGGAGATAACTCTCTTGCGAAAGATCCATGTATATTCAATAGCTCGCAGAAGTACTCGCGATCGTTATTCTTTCGAAAGAAGAAAAAAAAAAGAAAAAAGAAAAAAAAAAGAAAAAAAAAAAGAAAAAACAGTAAAGGAAAGAGAGAGAGAGAGAGAGAGAGAGAGAGAGAGTGAGAGAGAGAGAGGGAGGGGGGGAAAGAGAAAAAAGAAAAGTAAAGAGGGTCAGGGCCTTTTATCGAGACGAATTTTCGATCGGCGACACGAAACCGAGAGAACATTTATTTAAGGCGAGGATCAGCCGGGTGCGAGACTCCAACGGCGAAGATTACCAGCGTGGTTCTACCAAGGAGGAACAAGAGTACCAAAGAGGAGGACTTCTTAATGAGATTAAAGCGCCACGAAGGCAAACACTCTTCGGGCTAGATTTACATTTTATACATTTTTAAGTGCTCCTCGTGATGGCTCTTTACAAGTCGACCTTGAGAATCGTTTTGTCTATCTCTCTCTCTATCTCTCTCTCTCTCTCTCTCTATCTCTCTCTTCCTTTTTCTTCCCATTTCTCAAGATTTTATTCAACGAAAGAAACTTAGATTCCTTACCTCGTCCAAAGGACATCCTGCGGAAACGAGAAGCGCGTGGCTATGAAGTAAAAGCAGCCTGAGCAATTTATTTCTAACTTCGGCTGCGGGACTAGGAGGTGGTGGTCTCGATCTGTAAACCTGAATTTTCAAGGTTGCTACCGAAGTAAGTTCCGCAAGGATATCGCCAACGGTTAAAAGTGGACCTTCAGCTACTTTTTCCATCGGCAGAGGTTTCCAGTTTCTTATCACTATGCTACCTCTCGCGCTTGGTATCAAATCGCTCGAGTAACCCAGCCGGACCAATGCCTCGCCTACTAAATCCTGAAACAATAAATATCAATGTCAATCGTATTTAATTGTCTTTTTTTAATACGTTGACTTTAACGCTAACCACGTGATCTTTAAAATAACCACAGTAATATATAAGACGAGTGAAAATAATTTCATAGTGCATAGCGAATTTCGATTTAATATATATTATGATAATTGAACAAATTCTCGCGAAACAAAAAAATATTTTCATTATTTCTAAATGATTATTAATTATTATCATAAAACCTTTAAGCAGGAAATTTAATAAATTTTTCATAAGTAAGCATTTTTTCAATGTCGAATCAATTTAAAAAAAAAAAAAAAAAAAAAAAAAGAAATTACCTGAAAAGGCATCGCAACCGGAATGATTACATAAGAATCGGTCTCGATCTGAGGTCTTCGCCAATTTTCACGTGCATTGCTAGCATGACTCTCGACGATGTTATGAATTGTCTCGACGACGCAATGAACCGGAAGATTTTTCGCTGTAACAAAGAAAATTGAGAAATCGATGAGAGCTGGAAAAAAAAAAAGAAGAAAATTAAGACAACAAAGGAATAACTGAAAAGGATCGAAAGGAAAAGCCGCTTTTCTAATTCGCATTGGCTATCCCGACACCAAGACGTTTTACATCAGTACAATGGGCATCGACATCGACATTGGAGATGATTCGCGGAGTTGAAGATCGCCAAGAGATGTCTAACTCCGATGTTAAGCATATGCAGATCCACTCGTCTAAACCGAGACAATGGAAGCTGGGCGATGGCACAATAGCTGCGATCCTTGTGTAACCCTGACTTAAGTCCCGGAGTCTCTATCCCACTTCAGATCATAATCCCAGATTTCTCCGAAACCGAGAAAATGGAGAAAGAGACAGAAAGAGAGAGAGAGAGAGAGAGAGAGAGAGAGAGAGAGAGAGAGAATGAAAAGGAAGAAGGGAGAGAGAGAGAGAAAATAGTGCTTTACCAGGTTCAATTCGCATAATACCAATCTCTTAGAGTACGCTTTCAATGTCTACGGATTTTGATTATCCTAAATGCTTGTTAAACGCCGAATTTATTTCCATCTTTCCCCCTTAACTGTTCTTTTCTTACGATCAATGAAGAAGAGCAAGTCTCTTTCTTTCTCTCTGTCTGTCTGTCTTTCTCTCTCTCTCTCTTTTTCTTTGTGTACGTACGTGTTTATTTAATAATTTATTTATAATCAATATTAAACGCCAAAAGTCAATGTATAAAGATCCCAGAGAGCTCGGAGACGGATAGATTGATGGCCAATGGCTCCTCGATGCAAGGTGTTAAGTCTCCAGTGAAGATAACCGAGAAAGGATTTACTACCTGGCACCACTATATTAGATATTAATGCCTCTAAACTTCCATCTAATACGGTCGGACATCATAGAGAAGGTCTTCTCTCTCTCTCTCTCTCTCTCTCTCTCTCTCTCTGCCTTTCTCTCTCTCTCTCTCTCTCTCTCTCTCTCTGTCTCTCTGTCTCTCTGTCTCTCTCATCTACACCCTACGTTGCATAAGACAGGTCGTACCTAGAGGGATGCTGTAGGCTGACCGGTGGCCACCTTAATCCAGGGACGTACAGTTTTCATTAAGGTGCCCGGTCCTTGCGTCGTCTTTGTACCGGGATCAGCTGGTTTAAGGTGGGCTTTTACGCCACAGGGTTTAGTCGCGGTAGACCGTATTACGCGGTCTGTTTATTAGCAACGTTTCGTATCTTACGATTCACCGTGCCACGTGACTCGTCCTGTTAAAGAACGATCTTTGTAGCTTTATTTTCAACGTGTTTACCCAGTTAAGAAATATGTTGCTAAGAATGAGAAATATATTTAACTTTTGTCATTTCGTTTACATGATGCAATGCAATAACGAGCAATGAAATCTTATTTGTTCTGATCATTGTTGTTATATAAAATTTCTCTCTCTCTTTCTTTCTCTCTTTTTTTCTCGTTCATACAGATAAGTTTAAATATTTTAATTATAAATTATATTAATAAAGTTATAATATTGATTGTGTTCATTTATTATACAGTATATAAATGAGGAACAAGGTCGACTTGTCTAAAAAGTTGTTGTCTTAAAAGACGAATGATAGAATCATGAAAAAGGAAAGACCAAAAAGAGGGCGAAGATAGAAAGAAAGTGGCAGCTAACTCATCCGCGAAATCTTTAATCTCTGCAACGGCAAAGACATTTCTCATTTCTGGTGCAGGTCCTATCTAACTTCCGGTTATCTCCCCGTTCGCCTCGCAAACTGAGAGGAAGGAACTGGCACGTCGGAAGAAGCGTCAAGCAAGCTTCTCGTCTTTGACAGTTCTCGCTGGATGATAAGATTCATCGGAAGGACCCTCGAAGGAAGAAGAAGAAGAAGAAGAAGAGATCGAGACAAGACCGAGTTTGAGACGGCGATAATAATATTCTTTTTCTCTCTTTTTCTTTTTCCTTTTTCTTTTTTTTTTTTTTTTTTTCTTTCATTCTCGTGGGCCAATTATTAAGATCGAGTTTTTGCCAGAGTTATAAGCGTTTGAAATTTATTTTTCTTTCTCTTTTCTATTCGATTCATTTATTTTATTATTTACTCTCTTTTTCATAGATTTTAATTATCTTTCGTGCAATCATTTTTTTTTTTTTCATTAATATTAACTATCCATCGTTTTTATATAACACGATTTAACATAACGATTGGATGTTAAAATATCATGTTTTATTATTTCTAATAATTATTACATTAATCCTGACATATTCATAATTAATTTCGTTGTCTGTGTCAAATTATATAAATTTTAATTTTTTACTTTTATTCCACGTTACGCAAATTTTTATTCATCAGACAATAATTACTTTTACAATTTAACTTTTTGGTATTTTATAATTTTATGTATTGTATCTGCCAGTCAAATAGGTTATTAATTACTAGTTGCTATTAGTAATTTCAATTACATTTCAAACCGATATTAAGTCTATATCGTTTTTTTTTTATTTTTTATTTTTTATTTTATTTTTTTGTTTATAATAACCATTCAATAGTATCCGCATTCGATACCTTTTTCTTTTTAATCATTCACATTATTAATTTATATTTACGAAACATCAGCTTTTGTAAAATGTAATTTTCTCTCTCTCTCTCTCTCTCTCTCTCTCTCTCTCTCTTATTCTCTTGTTTATCGGGGGAACTCGAAACTTTAACGACAACGAGATAACGAAAAGAATGGGAAAGGAACGTTCGAAAATACAGAAAATCCCTGTAGAATATAGCATTGGCATGTGTTCCAAGCTACGAGCATAACGCAAAATTAGGGAATTATCCGTGTACGGGCCGTGATCGGTAGAAGAGAAGTACGAATAGGTGAGTATGTGAGAAGAGAAGACGGGGAGAGAAACGATGAGAGGGTGGGAGGGTGGGAGGCTGGAGAAAGGGTGGGTAGTAGAAGGAACGGAAGGGAGGAGGGAAAGCGCGCGCGCATAATTTTGTAATGGAATTAATTAAGGCGATTAAAATTTAATTAAATCTCCGCGCGCATCGCGCGCTATATTTGCGATTTATTAAATATTCAATTAAAACCGCGAAACGGTCGCATTATTTTCAAACACGCACTTCCGGTTCAGAGAGAGAGAGAGAGAGAGAGAGAGAGAGAGAGATAAAGAGAGAGAGAGAGTAAGAGAGAGAGGGGGGAGGGGAATAGAACGAGAAAGAGAGTAACAGCAAGACTAATCGATTCTCCATCGAGACTTTTTTCGCTATGTTTTTTCTCTTTTCTTTCTTTCGTCTTTTTTCTTCTTTTTCTTTTTTTTCTTCTTCTTCTTCTTCTTCTTCTTCTTTTTCTTTTTTTTTTTTTACTGAACGGGAAATGAAAGAAAGTCGTGCCGATTCGTCGAAAGAACGAGTGACGCTCTCTTTAAATGCTATGTTTCTCTTTTTATCTCTCTCTCTCTCTCTCTCTCTCTCTCTCTCTGTCTCTGTCTCTGTCTCTGTCTCTGTATCTCTTTCTCTCTTTCACTTTTTTGCTGATAAATTAACGGCTCCCTGCTCGCTTTCAGTTCTCGGTGCTTCACGGATACGAGATAAAAAAGTTGGAACATATTTTTCGACAACCCTACGTCCGAGTTTGCGGTGGGCCATCCCCAACGATAATGGTTTCTTCTTTTTAATGTGAACGAGTGAACGCAAGAGAGAGAGAGAGAGAGAGAGAGTAGGGGAAAAGAGAAAAAGAAAGAAAGAAAGTGAAGTGGAAGATACTTTCGACGAATATTTATCTTTTCGTGTTTTCGAGCACCGTTTCCGCATAAGGCAGATGATTTCTTTTGTCGGTCAGATTAGTTCTTTCGTAGTATTACTAAATCATAAGTAATAAAGAAGGAAAATTCGATCGGGAGTAACGTGAAAGTTAGTCTGATTATCTATCGGCGTACGTCTACTGGCAAGTGTTATTTATAGAATTAATATGGCGTATATGCTTTGAACGAGCTTATCTCCCAAACGGGCGATACTGTTAAGGATTAGTTGGACTTTCGTGGCTTGTTAATAACGGAGATTATGTAAAAGATCGATTCTGAGATGATGACGATGATGTAGTGAGAGAGAGGGAGAGAGAGAGAGAGAGAGAAATGGAAGAAAGATTGTGAAATAGTCAAACGCGTAGATCATGCATATATACATACACACACACACACACACACACACACACACACACACACACATATATATATATATATATATACATATGTATATCGATTATCTTTCATCTTTTATCTTTCATTTTTATTACTATATTATATTTTCTTGATTCATTTATAAATATATTTTCATTAATTATTATATTTAAATATCTTTTTAATCTATCGTCAAATTTCGATATATTATTTATATAGAGTATAATCGATGACACATCAACTTATCATTGATTTTATATATTCATGCTTAAATGATTTGAATTTATTATTTTAATGAGTGGTTATAACTAATTCAATCGATTGGATCATTCGTGAGAGTTCTCATTTCTCTTTTCCCGTTCGGACGTTGTTTCGAATGAGGAAAAATGTCATGCAAATGAAAAAAAGAAAGAGAGAGAGAGAGAGAGAGAGAGAGTGCGGGAGCGGGGGAAAGAAAGAGAGACAGAAAAAGAGAAAGAGAGATAGACACAGTACGCGCGGGACCTCGATCCTAAGGTTTCTTCTTCGTCTTCGTGACTCGGTAATCCAAGACGATACCGCTTATAATCTCTCGAAATCGAATCAGCCGGTCGGTATAACGAAGCCTCAGCCAAAGACGAGACGTTAGCCATACTCTTCGTTTTTATCAATCTCTTCTTTTGCTTTCAGTTCAATGATCAATTCATACAGTCAAATTTCATTTTTCATCTCTGTCGAACATTATCGTTAAAACTCGATCATTATTATCGATATATTATTGATATTCTAATAATCATTTCATTATTGTCATCTATATTATAATTGAAAAAGAAAAAAAAAAAAAAAAAAAAAAAAAAAAAAAAAAAAAAAAGAAAAAAATCCAAAAAAGGAATATTCTAATATAAATGCAGAAATTTATTATTCTTATTATTGAAATACTTCTCTTTTTTTTTTTTTTTTTTTTTCTTTCAACGATTCTAACAATACTTGAAATTATCTTTATTTATCGAGAATAGTCTTGGAAATCTGTAAACATATATTGAATACATATGTTTTCATCGATGAAAAAAAATTAAGAGATTAATTAAAGCATCAAATACGAAGCGTATAGAGGAGAAGGAAGGGTGTGTGAAGAAGAAGGAAAGTGTGGGTGGTTTCGGTATCTCAGGCTGATCCGGCGGATGTCGGCCTTTACAGATAAGGACCCAACTCTTTCGACGCTTTTATCTGCCTCGTGTTCTCTCTCTTTCTCTCTCTCTCTCTCTCTCTCTCTTTTTCTCGCATGCGTGTTCTACATCTTTTTCCTTCTCAATGACTTCCCCTTTTCATCGTTCGCTACGTTAACGTGTGTTCCTATTTGTTTCCTAACGAGTTCGTTCTTCGTTTGCCTTTTCTATTCTAAAAATTCTAAAATTTATTTACGTAGACATAAAGATAATGATAAAAATTTATCCATGAACATGAACATCATCTAAATATATTTTTTTAATTCTACCATTATTTCACTATCTATTTTTACTTTTTCGATCAATAAACAATTTCTAATTTCTTTCTAAAAGATATCTTAAAATGATCAACCATAATCATGAACGAAAAGCTTGTTAATGTTATTGGTCTTATACAATTTCTTACTTTTCAAACAAATTTCTAAAGTTTTAGCGGATACAATGGGAGTTTCTATCGAATATGCGTTTTAACTTACAATTAGAAATAAAAGAAAAAAAAAGAAAAAAGAAACAAATTAAAATTAAATGGGACACATATTTGTAAGAATCGTATAAATCATTTTTATCTTTCGTTCGATCCATTTATGAAAGTGGATTGATAAAAAATTATATATTCTATATATATTTGGACTTAAAATACTTTGATCTATTACACACACACACACACACACACACACACACACACACACATATATATATGTAAAGGTGTATTATAAACTCAACGATCTAATTACCCGTCAGAAAAAAAAAAAATGTAAATGTCTGACTGAAAACTCGATTAACCGAAGCAAGATAATCTCCAATGGATTATTACATGTATGTCAAATCGTTATCGTCAAACCAATGAAATCACATCTAACGACATGCAATAATAGATAACTGTATCTGATCTTATTTTTATCAATTGTATCTATACACCAGGTTCCCTTCTCTCTACCTTTTGTGAATGACACTTTCGATTAAATTTTTCCTTATACTAATCAAAAATGTAATACAAAAGTAAGTAATAACAAGTATATGATGAGTGCTGCCTCTCGGTTTGTATTTTTTTTCTTGCATTTACAATTTTACAATGTAATAATACCTAACGAATCATATGATATTATAATATATATATATTGATTGATTGACAAAAGAATGAAAAGTCATAATAAAGAATATTATTATTCTATCATATATATTAATGAATTATTTTTTTTCTCTATTAGAAATACTATAGTATACAATGTGAGGAAAAAGATAAAATATAATAAATTATACGAGATTGGCAGAGTCGTACAAAAAATGTATATCGTTGGTCTATAATTATTATTTTATTTCATATAAATATTAATAGAATATTCAAAAAAAAAATATATATATACATATATTCTTTGTTATATTAATGAAAAATATTATTAAAAGATACACGTAAAGAGAGAAAGTAAAAAAAGTCGTTAACTCATTGTATACTTTTTATCAAGCGTTATTATACGTAACATACATTAGATTATATTCATATCGATATATATTAACAAAATATTATTTTGATCACGTTATTATACGCATGATTGCTACTCGAAATAATAGTAGATAAAATCAAGATGGATATTTTCAATGACGAGGTAGTTGGATCTGATCAAAGAGCTCAATGTTAAAATTAGTCGTATTTGTTTCGTTGATATCGAGCTAACACAAAACTCAGGATTGATTCAGGATGACTCGAGGAAACTCGCTTCGTGTTACGTTCGCGTGCGTCCAATGGTTGTCCCGTTAAGCTCGCGTGCGATTTAAGCTCCGCCCGGGTAGAGAAGCTAAGCTCGAGCGCGGACGAAAGCACTAGATAAGACGTACCTAATGAGATAACATTACAGCCGGTGTAACTTATAAGATCACCGGCCACGCGACGAAACCTTCTAAATCCGAGCATTAGCCCATTCTTAGCGACATAATCACGCATCGCAGGAGAACAAATTTATCATTCTCGTTTCCAAACTTATTTATTTTGATTTATTGTATATCTATATTTTTCCGATAAAACATTTTTTTAGATAGATAGATATAAAAAGTTGTTGAAAAAGTTAAGTACACTCGTTGTACGTATATTACGAACTTCTTTAAGCGATCGTTTGTTATCTTTCTTTTCTTTCTTTTTTTTTTTTTGTTTTGTTTTATTTTCTCCTTCCTTCTTTATTTTTTTTTTTTTTTTTTTATAATTAAATTGAATTAACAATTAGTATACGGGTATTATCGTATCGTCAAATTGAATATAACATTATTTAATATTTTCTCATTGAAAAATTATAAATGAGATTAAAACATTTTTCATCGGATAAAAAATTAATGTAATTATCGGAGAAAACTTGTATTGGCAAAATTTATCACTCTCGTTAATACGAAAAGATTTTATTCGATCTTCGTATTGTAAATGATCTGTTATAGAATAATATGCACGAATATGCATATACATATGAATATTTTGAAATAGATCTTACATATATACGTATATTGAAAATGATTAATATACTTAATATTATCGATTCATCTGCTCGTTTGTAAGTGTGTCTCTGTACGTGCATATATACGTGTAAGTATGAAAAAGATAAGAAACATTATTATCCCTATCCATCGAAATGTCTTAGAAGCTAAATACTTTGAAATCCTTCGAGAGGTATGCTCGCCTACGATTTGCTTGATTTCCGAGATCGCTCACGCTCGTGCTTTCATAAGAACGCGCGCATTCGAGCGCGTAGGAGAGTAGCAAGGGTGAAAACTTGCCCTAAGACGCTTAGAGAGTAAGCTCTTATACAAGGCGGAGAATAAGAGACAAAGAGAGAGAGAGAGAGAGAGAGAGAGAGAGAGGGAGAGAGAGAGAGAGAGAAAGGAAAATCAAGAAGAGGACGTACCTCTCTCTCTCTCTCTTTCTCTTTCTTATCGAATACATGAACATTTCTACACATATATATGTAAACAGACACATACATACATAAACACACACATACACACACACATTTACGACAGCTGTTCGATGTAGATATAGATCGTAAAGCGTTCGCGCGTCCCATACGCATCGAAGATTAAAATTACTTTGGTAAACTGCGTTCGCGAAGGAACGATATAAGGTGGAAAAGGGGTGCGTCTCTGAGAGGAAGAAAGAGAGAGAGAGAGAGAGAGAGAGAGAGAGAGGTATAGAGAAGATAGGAAGAAGAAGAGGGAGAACGAACGTCTCGTAAATTTCTCGGCTAAGGAGCTTAATTTGGATTTTCGGTAACGAGTTATTGCGAGCGCGAACTCGTTGTCGGGGGATGATTTAGAGATGGCAAGAGACGAGAAGGAAGAAGAAAGCTTGGGTGAGGTGGTAGGTAAGGTACAGATGGGGGGTGGTAGATAGAAGACAGGTACGATGTCCATTAGTTTATCGTTCGTCCAAAGAGATGCTACGGATTATTCATCGAGCGTAGCGTGTCCTTGTTCGTATCCTGAAAGCGAAGGATACGATCCTTTTCTCGAAGAAATCGAAGAAGCTTTGGAGGCCGGACGACGTCTTTCTAGATCGGCGCACGTGAATCGGGATCGTGCCCTGACAACCTGATTTAGGAACGACGAAATCCTCAGAAGGAAGAAGATATATATATATGTATATAGAAAGAGAGAGAGAGAGAGAGAGAAGGCTGATCCTTCCGGCGACTGGAGAGTCCTGCAGAATGACGTAGTAATCTCAAGGGAGAGCCTTAGCCTTAGCTTAAGCCATAAGGGTTTGCATACAGTCGTGTGTATGCGCGAGCATCCTTAAAACACGGATATACGTGCGCAATACGAACGCTTCTAATCCGTGAGGGCTTCCAACGCAAAACCTGAACCACCTCATCCCCTAGACGCAACCCCTCCGACGACGCTCTCCCTACCGTCCATCCGTCCAAGGAATACGTCGGATTTAGCTATTCCACTTGCTCGGACGGATCTCAAATATTTAGGGAGATCGAAGGCCGACTTGCGTATGGAACTTTGAGTTCAAAGGAGGAGTAGGTGGGACTCCGAAGGAGAAGGTGAGCTCTCAAGGATTATCCTTGAATCTGAAGAGAATGTTTCTACGATGCTACGGGATATCCTCGAAACAAAGATCTTTCAGATCTCAATCGTAAAGATTTATGCTAAAGGATCTAATATATTTGTATATATAATTTTCATTAATACGTATGAATGAAATTATATTTATATTTTTAACATTTAATCACGATGATTATCAATAAATGATTTGATTGATAATGATGTTACACCGTTGTGATCTTTTGAACGAAGAAGGAGAATTAGAGAGAAGTGACCGAAGTAAGTAAAGGTAAAGGCAGCTACGAATGCGTAGATAGCGTGATGGAAGGGTAAAGGCCGGAGGAAGGGTAAAAGGGGAGGGTTAAAGGGCTCCTTAGCGGAGATCTTAAGCAAATCCAGCGTGAAATCGCATCAGAGCATCCCCTTGCCAAAACCACCACTTACTCCTACCATCCTTGGATCGTTCTATCCCTTTCCTGTCGTGTCTTTCTTTCTGTGTTTCATTATCTTTCACTCTCTCACCATAGATAACTTCTTCTTTCTAAATTTTATTCGTTCCTGCTTCGGAACTTACATTGAAGAACAGGATAGAATACTTTCTGATTATGCGATTTACAAGACGGTGTTAATTTATTTTCGATATATAAAATGTGAAATTAAAAGTATTAATAAAATATTATATTTATAAAAGTTTAAAAGATATCTATTGAAATGTAATAATTAAAAAGAGAATTGGATTAATTAAATATTGCATTATGCTTTCATGCTAATCTATAATTATCTTTCAGGAATAAATATACACGCGATTTAGATGACTTTTATTATTATCGTTACAATTATATCGTTATAATTGATTCAAAAAGCAAATACAATTGACAAATTATTTAAGGATACGTTGCATTTATAATGGGATTGAAAGAAGTAATAAGGAAAAAAAGAAAAGAAAAAAATTGAAAGCAAGAGAAAAGAAAAAAAAAAAAAAAAGAAAGAAAGAAAAAAAGAAAAAAAGAAAGAAAGAAAACAATACAAACAGTATCGCAACGATTAATCTTAATAATCTCAATTGCTCGAAATTTTTAAATGGTATGGCTCTAAGTACATTTACTCTGGCGATTTGCGTTCAATCACATATGTAGAAGATCGATCGATAACTCGTATGAAAATAATTCCTCGTAATGCGTTTGACGTTGATCTCATCGCGATAATATCTTTTATTAGATTTGAATTTATCTTTCAATTCGAACTTGATTTCGATCACGTTAAGAGACGATCGAGTGGATCGTATGTTAGGAGAGCAAGAAGGATATTTAAAATGCGTTAAAGTAAGGTACTCTCTCTCTCTCTCTCTCTCTCTCTCTCTCTCTCCCTCTCTACTTCTATATAGTAAATTTGGACAAGTCCAAAGAGATTTTAACCTTGGTAAGAATTGTCTCATATATCTCGCGATTTCCACGAGATGGAATACCGAAGAAGAGGGGTAAAGGATCGTAAGCTTATCTCGATTTTTGGTCGTCACAGTTTGTCTGAGAGGGAAGGGAAAGGCATTTGACGATCTGACAGACGTAAGCCGACAATTACTCAATGCTCGGTTCTTCGTATCTCTCGTGGACTTTCTTTCCTTCCTCTCGCCATCTTTCGTTTCTTCTTCTCCCTCCTCCCCTATTTTCGTATCTTATTCCTTCGTCCTCGATCTAACTTCGTCCGTTAGACTTCTCTCGCTTCTCTTAATCAAAACGTTGAGAAAGAGTGAGAACGAGAAACATCATTGAGGGAGGTGGTGGTATTCTTTGAAGAAGAGTAAGAGAGAAAGAAAGAAAGAAAGGAAGAAAGAAAGAAAGAAAGAAAAGAGAGAAAAGACATTAAAAGATGACGAAGAGGGAGAAAGAGAGAGAGAGAGAGAGAGCAGACTCTCATATCTCGGCCTCGAAATAGAGTACTAGTCGACGAGGGAAAGATAAGGCTCCCCCTCGGCGATGCTCTCTTTCTTCCAGCACGTTATAGGATCTCACGTCTCTAAGCGTCTTCTATTATTACAATGTGTACGTTTCCAATGTCTTGTTATGAATTTTTTTTTTTCTTCTCTCTTTTGTCTTTTCGTCTTTTTCGTTTTCTTTTTTATTTTGTACTTTTTTCTTTAATACAGATTCTCGTAGATTTTAAATATAAGTCAAATCGAGAAAATATTAAATTTTTTGGAACCGATAGTTCTTTTCTCTCTCTTTCTCTCTCTCTCTCTCTGGAGACTTTATCTACGTTTTATATCTACATATATAAAATACATTTATACGTTTTTCTTTTCTCCTTTCTCACGATTTTTGAATAACGTCTTGAGTATCGAGAAGAATCCATTCGGATTAAGTTCGATATTTAGCTCTTATAGGAAGAAAAGATCGTCGTCGTTGAACGTATACGCAAGAGACATGAACTAGATCTCTCTCTCTCTCTCTCTCTCTCTCTCCTGCTCTGCGTGAATACATCCAGGTGAATACATAATGTGTAATCCTCGGGGTATGCGGACTCGGCATCTTAGGCTAATCTTGTTAGGCGTACTAAGCCTTCGGCTGACCCTATAGAGCAGACTTTTAATCCCTTAACACGCTACGCGCAGCTCCAAGATTTTGCATAAGAAAGAAATAGGATTGCCGGTGCAAGTCGAACGCGAGCAGACGTCTTTCTTTCTTTCTATTTATCTGTTTCTCTTTCTCTCTCTCTCTCTCACATACACTCTCTCTTTGACTCTCGTCGATTACGAGAGACGTAAGAATGAAAGAGCACGTTACTCTCGCAGCTTCCTTTATCTCGAGTCGTTCAATCGAGACGCGTTGATCGATTCCCGGAGGACGAATTGATCGTTGCTACCAGTCCTATAAATAATGATTAATTATTCTCGACAACGACGCGAATGCGTTGATGCGAAAAAGAAAGAGAGAAAGAAAAGAAAACAGAGAGAGAGAGAGAGAGAGAGAGAGAGACATTTTTATTACTACATAATAAATAACAACGTTGACACTATGACGAACTACAAAATTTCTTCGGACGGACTCGTTTGCCTTTGATTTTTCTTTTCTTTCCTCTTTTTTCTTTTTTTTCTTTATCTTTATTTTTGAATCTAGCTCGAGGCATCTTCTTGCATCTATATGCAACGTTTGCTATCCAATATTCGAAGAGATATAAATGTTTTGTTTTAAATGGAAAAAAGGGAAAGAAAGAATCTTGATTGAATTTGTTGAAAAATTGACAACTCAATGTTATATCTAATTAAAAAGAATTATATTAATTTTTCAAAAGAATATACGTTTTCTTTACGAATAATGATGTCTTAATGAATGAAGTCTGAAAAAAGATTGTTCTCGATGAAAGAAGAATCTTTTGAAAAAATAATGAATATCCTTTGCTTACCTTACAATGAATCCTTTTTTCCGATTATACGAACAAAAGTATACACGCGTTTATTCATTTAATGCTGTGCCATTGTACAAAAGTTAAAAAAAAAAAAAAGAAAAAAAAAAAGAAAAAAAAAGAAAAAAGGCAACGTTTTATCGTACAAATGAAAACGTTATGGCGTTTAAAAATTCAAAGAAAAACATTCGTTAAGAATGTTTTCCTAAGATCAACACTAATCAAATAATTTATACAATGTTCATCTTTATTTAATAGCTGCTTCAATCGTGCTTTGCATATTTTGTTCAATAATCGAAGGAATTAATTATGATTAGAAACAAGTTGAATTTACTGTCAGAAAATAATTGACTAACCGAAATATAATATATGAATAAAGGGGAGATCTGCTCATTTAGAATTGATTATTATTATAAAATTTTGATTATTATTGATTCGTGTCACACCGATTTTCTATCTATAAAGAGAGAGAGAGAGAGAGAGGGAGAGAGAGAGAGAGAGAGAGAGAGAGAGGACAAAAGGTAACAACAATAGAGATATAGAAAATGAGATTAAGAAGAGAAGAAAAAAAAAAAAGAAAAAAAAAGAAAAAAGAAAAAGAGGATAGATTGAAAAAAAGAAAGGAAGAGGGAGATAAATTTTTTCGATACATCCGAAATGCAACCCTTAACGACGTATCACCTGTTCGGGCTTGCGCTCGCGCTTTCGCACGGCTGAAAGAGGAGAAAGATAAATCGAAAGCAGGATGCAGAGGCGTGGATTTTCGCCGAGGTCGACGTAGCGGTGATACACACACAGTCTCTCTTCTACTTTCGATGACGTAGTATACAATGTTTGAGAAAGAGATAGATAGACAGATAGAGAGGGAGAGAGGGAGAGAGAGAGAGAGAGAGAGAGATATGTAGTGAATGTGAATATATACATATGTGTGTATGTGCGTGAATGAGAGAGAGAGAGAGAGAGAGAGAGAGAGAGAGAGAGAGAGAGAGAGAGAGAGAGAGAGAAAGAGAGAGAGCGAGAGAGCGAGGCCATAGGGGTTTCCAGGGGATCGGTGTATACCTACACGCATCATAATACATGTCCAAGTTAATGCCACTCACACAACGCTTCTACCTTGGAGGATTATCCTTCGGGGATATTTTTGATCGTGCAATAATCCCTAATACGATTTACACGGCTCGTGCTCGCAGGGACGTACGCACTATTTGCCGGCAGCCATCGCGATTCACTTTGTGCATACTCGTACTAGATCGTACTAGTTGTTCAATCTACTACTCTTCCTTCTTCTCCACCGTTCTCCGGTGATCCATCATTAACGATCTTCCTCTAAAGCGATCGACGAAAGACAGAACTTCGGGCTGGTTAATTACCCGAAGACGATTTAAAAGTAACGTAACGATT
>NC_062194.1:4455027-4462527 GCF_912470025.1 Vespa velutina
ACGCGAACGTGCACCCTAGAGAAAGGACGATCGTTGACAAGAGTAAAGCTTGATCCTGGATTTAGAACGGAGTTTAGGGGGTTTGTTACCAGGAGTTTATGAATCTTTACGGTGTCCGTACGTGCTTCACGATAGTATTCTTCAAGGATTCCTTTTTAAGGGAGTCTCGTATCCTTGCAAAATTTAATAACAAAAATATTTTGTAACAAAATGAAATCCTTCGTGAAATTTCAATTATATTATTAATAATTTGTTATATTCTTTACATTTTTATAAGAAGTGAATAAACAAATAAATCTTGAAAATACCATAAAAATATGTAATCAACTTCTCACTCGTTATGGGGAGTGGGTAGGTGGAAAAGGGGGACTTTAACGACGATCTTAAGATAGAACTTGTTCGATTACTCTCATCGTTTCTTTCATTTACGATTACTTCTTAATGGCGTGAAATTCAAGATGGAATGTTAATAGATTAGACAAGAAGTAAGAATCGCATTCATGTACGATTAAACTTATCCATCTCGTTTACGGATTTATCCAGATTTGGTAGGACTTTTCCTATCAGGGTTACATAAATGAAGTTTCCCTTGGATCTCCCACGATTCCTGATGTCTCCTTCTCAGTGTCAACAAACAGTAGGTTTAGAGTCGACGAGAAAGAAGAAGAATTTTCGCGGATCCTTCAGTGTCCTGGCATCCTGGTAACCCGAAGACCGTATATCCCCAGCTAAATCGCCGATGGCTAGATGAGAAAAGTGGATCTAGATTATTCGTCGTCAAGCTAATGAATGATTAACATCATCATCATAGTCGTCATTATCATTATCGTCATTGTTATCGTTGTCGTTGTGGAGACGTATGTACGTACATACGTCACGTGTATCCTGGTATAATCTACGAGTCCAGAAGTATGTCGTTCCTATTTTACCATCTTCGTCCTTTCCATTAGGGATGCCAATGGGATCCCACGGGAATGCGGGTAAGGCTACCGTGTGACCTCTCCGTCCCAGGAGAGCAGAAAGTTCAAGGAGCAACGTTTCGAGGAACCACAAAGAGGGTTCTAATCGAACTTTGTCCGATGTCCTTGTATTTAGGTAAAAGATCTTTAACACCTACGATAATATATTTCGTGTGAACGTTATTCCATTGTTAAAAAATAAAAAAAGAAAAAGATATAGGTGCTATGGAACTTGTTCATCTACGTGTCTAATCTTTTAAGGGTAGTTAAGAAAAATTATTAATGCGACTAGACAAGTGTCTATTAAGCCGGTCAAAAGGCTTTCGCAGAGCGCATCAATTACTATATGAATATTATTATATGCATCGGTTCGATCTATTACATAGCAAGAATAGGTATTATTAGCTATGAGAGAGAGATAGAAAGAGATAGAAAGAGAGAGAGAGAGAGAGAGAGAGAGAGAGAGAGAGAAAAAGAGAAAGAGAGAGAAAGAGAGAGTATAGGCGCTCACCAGATTCATTCATTTATCAGTGAGTGCGATTCGATTAATCAAATAGTTGCGGATTATCTGATTGAAGCCATTGTCCATCGAACAAAGGTGTCAGTGATGATCTAATAGACCAATCGCCATAGAATGGATAATAGAATTAATTAAATTTGTAATACCCTTCCATGTGTGCATATGGATCTCTATCTCTATCTATATCTCTCTCTCTCTCTCTCTCTCATACTCAAAGAGTAATAGACCTGCTATAAGTGTTAATTTTGATGAACGGATCACTTTTTGACCCATATCGTTATATCTCTTAAATGTATATTATATTTACCATATATCTGAATTATACGCTAAAGGAAGTTGGAATTTCATTGACATTACACAATTTAGTAATAAAATTGTAGAACAAACAAAAAGAAAAAGGTATTTAAAAATTGTTATCAGAGGATTAGACAAATAACAAAAAAAAAAAAAAAACTAACAATTGTAAATCAAAATGTTGAAATATTCGTTTATAATTGATACAAGAATAACGATATACAAATGTTTAGCGAATGAAAACGAAAAAAAAGAAAAAGAAGAAATAAATAAATAAAGAAAATATGCAAATTTATATATATATAATATATATATATATATATATATATATATATATATATATATATATATATAAAGGAATTTGACACGCACGCGTTGCTGAGTTAGAAGAAGAGAAGGATCCTTTGACGACGGTAGACGAGCATTGTTTACTCAGCAACTAGGAGAACATCTTCCTGTGTTGGCAAGTAGACGCCATCATTGATGTTGCTGATTTGACCTCGCTACATCGAAGTTAAATAGTCAGTACAATCAACATGGGTTTGCAAGTTCACCCTCATACCCCTGTTAATGATCAGGGTTGCATTTTTGGAGTTAGAGGTATGATATTGTCCGAGGTTTTCAGAAGAGCCGAAGAGTATATACCACATTTCTCTTCGAATCATCATCCACCAAGTGGATTCATCCAACAAATGCATTCATCCATCCTTCTCCTCTTTTTCTTTTCTATTTCTTTCTTTTTTCCTTTTCTTTTATATATATATATATATATATATATATATATTTTTTCTCTTGTTGTTGTTGTTTTTTTTTTCTTTTTCATTTATCGTTTCATTTGACGTCCCATAAAATAAATAGATATGACATTGGCGACTTACACTTGGATTCTCTTTATAAAAATATCTGACAAGGATACTTACAATGGTATCAGGAGAGCACGTTAGCGTTTAGGTAAGGAGCATATTTTGCCGTGAATACGAATGGAAGGGATTTGATCCTTCCATTCTTTTTCTTTTTCTTTTATTTTTTTGTTCTTAAGGACAATTATTGACCTACTGTCTACGATTACAGACGCATGCATTGATATTTTGTTTTATAGATTATTAATATAATTACTTGAAATAGTGTGTCATATTTTACGTAACACTTATGTTGATTATTCTTTAAAAAATTTATAAATCAATTTCTATTTGCTTTTCGATATAATCCTAAGTTTAAAGTCTAATAATGTTTCGTAAGTTTCTTCTCTCATTGGGAAGTAAAGAAGAAGAAATATAAGGGGGAAAAAAAAAGAAAAAAAAAAAACGAAAAAAAAAGAAAGAAAGAAAGAAAGAAAGATGTTCTTGCAACGTCGAAGCTGTTTCCAACGTAATCCTGGATCAAGCAATCTTCAAAGATTACGTAACCCTGACGTTTTGTTTGCCGATGGCGCTACGAGGATTACTGAGTCTAAGTCCTAAATGGCTGGATTATATAATCGAGGAGATTACCTAGTCCGGAAGTAGGTGGAAAGATGGGAACATGATAATTAATTTGATGCCAAAACGTCCAAAAGCCGATAAAGCTACGATGATTATTTAAAAGCCATCGATCGACATTATCGTCATTGTTGTCTTTTAATCGATCATAAAATTTATTTGTGATCGATAACGATAATAATTTTGTCATTAATAAGGAATGACCGAGCAAAAAAAAGATTTTGTCAATACATAAGTCAACAAAAACAATAATTTCTTTTATAATGTTTCATAATAATTAAAACAACATAAATATCTATGGATAAATTCAAATTTGTTATAAATAAATCCAATATACGATATCAAAGAGATTTGATACTTTTGATATTTGAATTTAGATATATATATATATATATATATATATATATATATATATATATATATATATATATATATTGAAGATAAGCTAGATTGATCGTGCCACTAACGTAAAGCTTATGAAAGGAATAAAAATGAGACAAAAAAAAAATTGTCAACTTAACGAAGATCAAAGAACTGTAATAATATGATGAAATGTTCAAAAACGTATAATATCCTGTATTTTGCTTTCAATTCTAGAACGATACTAAAATTTTCCTTATCAAATAGAAACTGAAATACAAAATTATTTATCATCACAAGTTCATTCAGCTTATTAGAAGATAACAAAATAATTTTCCAATAAGTATATCGAATTCCCAAATATCGGATTATCAATTATATATTATCTAGCGGGGAAAAAAAAAGAATTAGGAAAGTTTCAAATAATTAAGTGATGATCTTAAATTAGTCCATAAAATGAAAAAGAAAAGAAAAAGAAAAAGAAAAAAAAAGCCGTCCTACATGAGAATTCCATAGGAAATTCCAAATGAATTCTTACGTACTATCCCCACTTCTCGGATCCTCTTGACGGGAGAATGCAGTTATGGGAATTTTTTTACCGCTTCCATGCGTAAACAACTAGCAGGGAAGCATAGGCATCAAACAGGATTTCTGGTGGGGTCAGGGCCGATGTCCTTCGGGAGACGAACGAGGAACGTTCATTGGGAAGGGCAAACTGGTGGAGAGAAGAGGATAGAGAAGGTAGGAAGGGAAGGAGAAAGAAAGGGAGGAAGAGAAAGATAGATAGAGAAAGAGAGAGAAAGAGAGAGAGAGACAGAGAGAGAGACAGAGAGAGAGAGAGAGAGAGAGAAAGAAAGAGAGAGGACAAGAAAGGGTGCGTATGCCTATATAAGTGCGTAAGGATAACCTTTCGTCCTACGATCCTGTTCTCCTGATCACTGGGGTCCTACAAAAGCCCTTATTTGGGTCACGGGGCATTTCGAGGGTCCGCGAAGTGTATGCCAAGTATCCTTCTACTCTTTCCTGTTATCCCATTCGTTAAGATAAGCCGGCAGGTATCGAACAAAGGACTGCATTTGCATATTTTTAGTCCTACAAAAATATTTCTTCTCGTTCTATTGGCACCCTCCCATCTCTTCACACGAGCAACGTAGTCTATCTATTACTAACATACAACACACTCGAATCCAACAGTAATAGGACAGACAGGAGAGCTTTGATGCTCCTTCCAAAGGATCTCCTCGAATAACTTCCTTCAAAGACATACACTCCTGGTAACGGAATAGTCTGTTAGGCCTACAAATTGCTGGACATCGATCCAGTACCATCACCATGCGACGAACTCGTTAAAGACACGCGCTGTGTCGAGTTTATCGATATGGCTTATTGTGAGATGGACTATGGAGAGTAGGGCGAGAGAGAAGGGAGGGAGGGAGAGAAAGGGGGAGAGAGAGAGAGAGAGAGAAAGGAAGGGTTTTCAATGGTCCAAGGTAATTGTGTAATCGAGTTGGATATTTGTTTTAGAGAGAAATGAGAGGTGAGCATGTGAAAATTTTCTGTTTATCGTTAAACCTTTAGATTGTCGAATTTGTTTAATAAAATAATAAGTACCTACATTCTTTTTTATTGTATCCGATATGTTTCTATATATATATGTACACACATATGTATATATATATATATATATATGCATACATATTTTGATCGATAGATCCGTGTCCATGATCGAAATGATTTCGATTTTACAACGAAACGCTACTATTATAATATTGACGCGATTAAGCCGATTGTAACATGATTAACGGGTAATCCCGTGTAGCGAGCTGGCGAAGAAATTAATACGCCGAAAAGTAATGTAATTTAAAATAATTTTCACGTAATGCGTACCTACATAAGTACGTATACGTATATATATGTATATACGTATATGCATACACACACATACACACACACACACACACATATATATATATGTATATATATATATCGACATTCTATTATCGTTATCGCCGTCATTATACGCGTCCGTTTATCGATTTTATTTTAAAGCTCTTATAGAATCGCGAGGCATCGCAACGATAAACTCTCTACATTTAAATGAGGAGAACTTGTAAGCCGGATAAAAATTATTAAAATATGTATTATGGAACTGGTCTCGGCCCTATGTATTACCCCAAAATTAATTTTCAAAACGGACTACTATCTCCTCTCGTACGAAAACGTGTATTCCCTTCGATATAAAATTCGATTGCCGTAGGAATTAAATGATCGTTTGCTCATAAGCAAAATTGAGATTCTTCGAAATCGTCGGAACGTAAAAGGATCAAAGAAATTTCCGGTCATTTAAAATTTATGTTGACACGATAAAAAATAATCGAATTACACGATCGATAAGATACGTATATATATAAAATAAAATTTATGTTAATGATCGTGCCAAATATTTTATTTAATACTTAATAAATATTTTCTAATATACGTATAAATGAGAAATATTGAAATATTTAGATATTAATCGAACTAATGATAATTAATTTTATTGGTGATTATGATAGATTATAAAAATCATCTAATCCTAAATCATACACTCTCTCTTCCTCTCTCTCTCTCTCTCTCTCTCTCTCTCTCTCTCTCTCTCTTTCTTCTTCCTAATTATAATTCTATTCTCCCATATTTTGAACTCAAAACAATTTCATAATGATCTTTACTAATTGTACCATATTTTATTATATCTTATATATTTGATTCTATTATTAAAACCATATGGAGATATTTACAACTGAAGGATATTCTATAGAAGACTAAATTCGGCAAGGTAAAAAAGGGTAGCGTATGACCCTTAAGAATCAGGAACGCAGGATATGGTTTAAAGGACATGTAGTATGAGTATTCCTATAGGACAAAGAGAAAATCGGGAAGTTGGGAAATCCAAGAGGATCAGGCCTCTATATCCTGCTGTTGCTACATTCACAAGGATTCTACTTTCATAGTTTCTGAGATCCTGATTTACTCGTCCATTCCTTATCCCGTGCTTCTTGCTGAAAGGATAACGTAACGATATATCCACGAGATCTCTCACGTGTACTTTAGACAGTGTTGTCGTTCCGGAGCGTCCTTGAACACTACTCAATCACTATCTCACTTCTTCTTTCTCTCTCTTTCTCTTTCTCTTTCTCTTTCATACACATAAACACTACTACTCAGTTAATGCAACAGGCTACAAGGGGCTACCTCGATCATAGCGGAAAGGACCTTCGCGTGTCGTCCTCTTCCTCGTGTTCTCCCCTTAGTCTTCTGTTATCCTGACACTCGAAATTCGCAACGATATTCTCATGGGAAGCTATTCTCGTGACTTTGGACAATTGTTGTACTCTTAGAAATACCTAAGTATCGATACTTTGTTTCTATAAAAAATTAATTATTAATAGATTAATTACTGATTATATGGACTATCCTTTGAAAGCATATTAAAAATATATATCTCAGAAATATCCTGTATTTTCTAATATACATTTGCGACTATTTAGTATTCAACGAATCTTTTAACGATCGATATTAGCACAAAATATCGTTTGATATTAAATTAATCATTAAACAATATTTTTAATATTTTATAACATGATTAGTTAGAATGAATTGATAATTAGTATTAATTATTTATTAAAATATATTAATATTATGTCGCTTCTAATATTTTTATTAATTTATTGTTAATGTTAATTAATGATAATCAAATCGTTCGTTTCAGTATTCCTGCAAGTTCAAAGCTACAAACCTTTTGTGTTCTTCAAACTTTGGATATACTTATTCTCTTATATTGGTAAGTTTCCGAATCGTGCCTTTTTCTTTTTGCGCGCGGTCGCGCGCACGTGTGTGTGCGCGTGCTTGT
>NC_062194.1:4465027-4512527 GCF_912470025.1 Vespa velutina
GCGAGTCCAGGATTAATCCGGGATTATTGGTCGTGTGTGCGTGGCCCGTCGTCCAAATCCGAAATCCAGCGCACACAACTCAGCTAATCCTAACCATCCCCCCTTCTCCGTATCCACCTCCCAACCCTACCTCTTTCTGTCCTTCTCTCTCTCTCTCTCTCTCTCTCTCTCTCTCTCTTTCTCTCTCTCTCTCTCTCTTCGTCCCTTCATGTACACCCTTCTCTCCTACGCAGCCCTTTCCACGCGGTCACCGTTCCTCTCCTCTTCCCTTCTCTCCTCGTCTCGCTCCTCACTTCGTCCTCTTCCACCTCTCGCGCGTTAGCCGTATCCCGCGTATTCCACGGCATTGCGGCCGGTCATATAACGGGTGTACCGTGAAACACGTCGATAAAGAAGAAATGACGTGAACGATGAATATTAATTATAAAGAATTTTAAAGATTTATAAATTACTACGTTATAAAGGAATACAATATTCTATGCGTAGTGCCGAATAGAAATGAAATAAATTGTGACACAGATTAAAAAAAAAAAAAAATACACGTTCCTATAGAAAAATCATCGAATATGTTAATAGCATATCGATCAGTCAATGTTTAAAAAATATTTCGAATATTTGTTTGTCATTAAATGTATACTCCTCTGAATTTCTCTTTTAATAAATGATTGATGGGTCTCTTTAATTAATGTCGTTTCAATAATTGACATTAAAAATAAATGTGAAATGTGAAATTTTTCTTGTTTCGTTTTTTTTTTTTTTCTTTTATTTCTTTTTCTTCTTTTTCTTCTTTTTTTTCTTTTTTCTCTTTTTGTTTTGATTAATGTTTCAATTACATAAATTCTATTTTGATATTAACCTACTAATGTTTCATTAAATAATTTATTTTTAAATTAAACAATAGAATTTGAGATGCATGAAAGAATTCTATTAACTCGCTATCTCGACAAGAGTAAATGAGTAACCGATCAAAAATCTTTTTCAAAGAAATTCGAATATTTCAATACTTTTACATTTTAGCGACTCGCAAAGAAATTCTTTTTTACTTTAGATCACTCCGTGATCCCCTTTAACGATTAGCCCGCCTGTCTCTTTGAGATTTACTATCTAATTCTTCTCCTTCGTGAGACATCCAAGTTAAAAGAAAGTTAGCAACACAATTTTCTCTTCCTCTCCTAGGTCAAAATCGCGAGTTACGATTATCGATTTTGCATTTGACTTGTATTGTGCCTGAAAGCTATAGTACATCGTTGTATATCTAACTATCTACCGGGTGACGTGATACGCTAAGTAAAAAAATTAAAAAATTTATATTGAACTAAATTTTCCTGTTTTGTAAACACATGCGCGTACAGATCTCAAGAAGATATCTACATATGTATGTATGTATGTATGTGTGTGTGTGTGTGTGTATGTATATGTGTGAATATGTATATATATATATATATGTATATATGTATATATATATATATATATATATATATATATATATATATATATCTATATCTATATCTATATCTCATGCGTTATGGACAATCGGCACGAACTCGTTAACGACATGGACCGATCGGATTCTGTAATGCTGGCCGTAAGTCGATGTATCCTAGAATACGCATAGATCGATTAAGGGTTAACCGAGCGTCGTTAATCACGCTCGAAGACCACGACGAAGCACGGGCTTTAAATGGCGATCGATCTTGTACTGGAGACGCTGGACCGAGTCTCTCTCTCTCTCTCTCTCTCTCTCTCTCTATCACATTCTATCTATGCCTATTGTACAACGTATGAAACGCGAGGCACGCGTTTCTCGCGACAATACATTGCTGTCTCGCACCTGCCAGTGGGCAGATCAAATATAAAAGGATGAACAGTACTAACGAGATACTATTCGAATCCTTATCTCAATCGGTGTCAAATAATCTAGAAGGTCATCTGTCCATTATAATATAAAGTACATGATACAAGATATAAAGTTTCGAACGACTTTTATAAATCTAAAACATTTTTATAATTTTTTCTTCTTTTCTTATGCTTACGTAAAATATAAATCAGAGAGATTTTATTGGATAATTTTGAAACACCATGTAGAAGGGGGATAAATAAAGCTAATAAATAGAGATAAAACGAAGATGTACGAAGAAAGAGAAAATAAAAGGAGAGAAGGAAAGAGAGAGAGAGAAGGAAAGAGAGAGAGAGAAAGGGAGAGAGAGAGAGAGAGAGAGAGAGAGAAAAAATATTTGAAAGAAAGAGATAGAGATAGAGAGTCGTTCTTCCTTGAAGGTCGTCTCGAAAGCCAGAAGCCGATCTCTCGCGAGGGTTAAATGGCGTAACGAGAACGATCGTATGGCGCAAGACGATGGCGCTTCGTGGCTGCGTGTTCGCAGCTCGCCTAGCCGCATAGCCGGGGATTCGAATTTAATCCGGATTAGTTCGTAAGGGTCACAATATCCTCCTCTTCGTCCTTTTCTCTCTCTCTCTTTCTCTCTCTTTCTCTTTCTCTCTCTTCTTCAAAGTCCCTCGAAGCACCGTGTGCCACTGCTTCCCCTTCGCTTTAACTTCACGCACGTATATATATATATATATATATATATATATATATATATATATATATATACATATGTATACATATGTGTACACACATGTGCACACTAATACACACATTGCACATATACGTGAACAGGTAAATCCGAATGAAATACGCGCGCACGATTATCCTAATTCCAAACGGTCGGATAACCATGCCAGAAGAAAGGAAGACGTTTTCCCCGCTCCTATTCTTGATACGAGTGTGTCAATATGTATGTGCATGTGTATGTATGTGTATGTGTGTGTGTGTTTTATACAGGGTGTTTTTAAAATCAGTATTGGAATTTTTATATAACGTAAAAAATATATCAGAATAATTTAATATTATATTTCAAATGTGAACATGATAAAATGAATAATACTTATAGAGAATTAGACAATTAGACACACACACACACACACACACACATATATATATATATATATATTTGTTTGGACAAATTCGAATGATTTCGTAATAAAGATATCCTCTCGGTCGCTATTATCATCGATAATCGTTTTTAGCGTGGATCCATTTGAATTTAACTGGAATTAATGCAACCAAAAATCATAAAGAATATATCCGATTGATTTTCTATTATCCTGTTCATTATTTCCAATATGTTGTTCTGAAAATCAATAAATGTACGTATATATTTCTCTTTCTCTTTTTTCTTTTTTTCTGTCTCTCTGATCTATCTCCGTCCATCTTTCTTTCTCTCTCTCTCTCTCTCTCTCTCTCTCTCTCTTCTTTTTCTCCATCATCATTTTAATCATTTCATAAACTCAATTCATTCTCTCCTCGCCGTTTCATTACGATATACCGATTGATTCGATTCGCCGTGAATGGTCAAGGACATTCAAGGCGATCGAGACTCGAGCTCGAAGTTTTTCTGTCTTTTTCGATGGAATCAGCGTGCATAAAAGAATGAGCAGGAGGAGAAGGAGGAAGAGGAGGAAGAGGAGAAGGTGAAAGAGAATGGAGAAGGAGATAACAGGGAGATAACGTGAGAAAGGAATTGACGTAAAAAAGGGGATAAGAGGAGAGGGTGAAAGGGTGGAAGAGGATTAGCTACGACGCTTCGAGATTTAAGGTTGAATCTACGAGAATCCGTAGATTTAGGAAGTGCGTGTCTTTTCCTTCTCAACTTTCGTAGCTGGATAGTTAGGGTGAACGAAGGGTTCGAAAGTCAAATATGTACTTTTCGTCCCTACATCGACTCCCTTCTTCTTCTACTTCTCTTCTTCTTTTTTGGCCTTCGAACCGGCTGACACAGCGTCGATGAACGAAAGCGTTCCCCGTAATCCGGCCAACTTCACGATCCTAACTTTTTCTAATCCGGTGACCGGTGTCTCGATTCGAAGCGAAAAACTGTTCTTTCGCTAAGAAGATCGATGAGAACCCTTTGACCTTTCCTTTGTCCTTTGTCATAATATCATTTTCTATCGAGTCCATTCAATAATAGATATTTTATTTACTTTAGCGTAAAATAAAGTTTTGATATGAAAGTTCTCTAAGAGAGAACATTAGATGAGATTTGTTGAAATAAATCGATTCAAATAAAAAAAAGAATCGTAAAAATAAAATTATAAAAGAAAATCGACGAAATTATTATTTTCTTTCTTTTTTTCTTTTTTCTTTTTTTTTCTTACAAATTTCTTCTATTAAATATCAATAAAAGAATGTTCATCATTTATGTTCTATTCTATTATATTTTCGTGTTATCATAAAATAATAAGGATTTTGACAAATAGTTCAATTTTTGCTCCATAGTTCTGTTATTTCGATAAAATTTCAAAAGAATGCGACGAACACTCACGCATTTAAGCGACTCAATCGTCAGAGACCCATACATTTCTGTTCGGTACTCGCACGATTCCCGTTCCTCTCGGCAAACGGACGCGCGCAAATTGTTTCCACAGCATTATCGAGGATCAAGGAAATTCCGTTGATAGTCTATCTCGTTTACGAGCTTTAACGGCCTCCGGCGAGAGGCCATGTTCATGCGTCTTCATCATTCTCGATAGAAGTATTCGACGAGCGACACTCAAAGAGTCAAGATGATTTCTAAACGTATACGATTCAAACTGATCGATTTTTCAATTAAATTCAGCTCATTTATAGAAACATCAATTTTCTAAATCGGAACATTAGAAAATGACAAATTAAGGAACATTTTTCTCATGTCATTAATTTTTATTTTTGTAAATGATATTTAAATAATATGAATATAACAATTAAATAGTATAAAAATCTTGATTGAATGATTTATATATATTCCTATATATCTATAAACACACACGCGCACACACACACACACACACATATATATATATATATATATACATATATATATATATTTTATTAAACTCGAGACAACTTATGGAATAACGCGAGATAATACATTACCGAATGATCCATTATCTTTATCTGATATCTTATTTTATATCCACCCATTAAAATACGCTTTTACTCCTTTCATGCATTTATGGTATAAGTATGATAATCCGAATTGCATTTCGCAAACTCGACGAGAACTGATTTTCACACGGTCCTGTCCTCGAAAAGGTGACTTAATTCGAGCTAAAATTTACGGCCACTAGAGTCCCACGTTCGACTTGTTGTTCAGTCGGCCGAAACTCTGAGTGTAATGGAGTGTACGAGGATAACGCAGGTAATAAGACATCAAGAGAAAAAGAGAGAAAAAGAGAAAAGTAGGAAGAAAGGAAGATAGGTATATTGCTGGAAGATCTAAAGTCCAAAAGACGTCCAAATTACTATAATTATCATTAATCTCTTGATAATTATTTTAATCGTAGATATGTCAACGGTAATAAGAATTAGATGATCTTTTTTATCATCATTGTCATACCGATCGTAAAATTTGAATAAATAAATTCCAATAAAAATCGTAATTGTAGTGAAAATTTGGACGTTTCTGAATAATTCAAAATACACTCACCGGTGCTGGAGGCTGACTTGCTAAGGTCAAAGCCTTCCTGTTTCGGGCTCGCAACAATTTCTTGCTTTGGGTGCTGATTGTGAGCAGAGAACGGTGTTTGATGGGAGGACGCGCCAAGGGGAGTCTGCGACTGGTGAGGATGCGTGCTCGGCGGGGGTTGAGGGGTGCTCTGTTGCTGCGACTGTTGAGACTGATGAGACTGCGGACTCCTTGGTAAGGACGAGACACTACTAGGTCTCGAAGGTGGCGACGTCTTATGCGTCAATGCCAACGCTTGACTCTGAAAAACGCAAATCCCAAATATTAGAATAAATTCAGAAAACTCTGAGCAAAAACTTAGGCATGTCCAATTTCATATATATATATATATAATCCTTTTTGATCCAATATATTTAATTTACATAATATTTAAAATATCTTAATTGGATTCTTTAAAGATGATGATAAAGACAAGAAGAAAAAAATGTAATTAATCGATCAAACATTTGTCGCATATATTTTAACATTCAACGATGCAACTTATGAGTCATTGAAATGTTTCTTTCTTTGGTTGCTTTCTTCTCTTTTTTCTTTTTTTTTTCTTTTTTTTTTTTTTTTCTTTTCTAATTTCATCCTACCAATTCCAATTGAAGGAACCTCGCGGCGGAAGATTTCGGTGCTGGATCGAAGAGAACGCCGGATGATCTAAGCGTCGTCGCCGATGAAATCTGAGCACGTGCTCAATTCCGACGTGGCGGTCTGCTAAGGCATAAGCGCGCCACGGACTTAGATTTATGTATGAGTGAACTGAACTTAACACTAACGGCTAAGCCGTCCATGATGTCAACGAGGGTCAACTGGGCCCAGAATGCGACGATCTTACACCGTGGCAGCGCCGCGCCGGCAGGCACGAAGTGCGAAATGCACCGACGACCGTTCGTTTTCGCCAGCACGAGAACTGGATCGTCGATGACGCCTCCGAGGAATCCGAGAGCGCGAATGAGCCAGAAACGAGAGGAACGTTTAACCCTCTGTCATCCTTTCTAATTCCGTGTTAACGCGCCATTGTCGTGCCGCCTATTTGCATTACCGTCACTTCGTCTCTCTATCTTCGTCTCTCTCTCTCTCTTTCTCTCTCTCTCTCTCTCACACACTCTTTCGTTCGAGTAATTCTTTCAGACTAACATAAGGGAGGAGAACTTTAGCTTTAGATTAAATCCTAAATATATATTTATATCGATTCTTTTATCATATTCTATTATTATTTTAATACTAATATGAATGTACTTATATGAATATATTTCATGACAAAATATGAAATTAATATGATAAAAATTTCACTATTTTTATTTATTTCTATTAGAATAAATAAATAAATAAAGAATGGAAGAAATAGATTATTATTTTTTATCTCGATTAATATCGAGCTTATCCAATAAAATCAAACAAAATATATTCTATCGAGATCTATCACGATACTTTTAAACAAATAATCCTCATATCAATGAAACATCTTTTTAAATTCGCTCAAAAAGAAATATCATATTCTATTTTATTTAATTCTTTTTTTTTAACTTTTGCCAAGAGAAATGTCTTGAGGTAATAGCTTGAGTAATAGCTCAAATAAAAGAGCGCAAGGATGTCGAGGGGCTCGATTAGCCTAGGAACCGGTAGCGATGCCCAAGAGATTTTTTCACTTGCCCGGACTGTACCGGGGTACCGGCTACTGTTTCGGGAGCTGCTCGGAGGTATGCACTTGCAAAAAACACGTCAGACCGCTGAAGAGTCGACTTCGAAAGGGAGGAGGATGGGAAGAAGAGTCGGGGCCTTGCCAAGAGCTCCGAGGAGGGTGGAAGGGCAACGAGGGGGCCCTATACTTCCATCTCTCTTTTACAGACATATATACACATACATACACATATATACACTCTTTCTCTTTCTTACTTTTACGAACATTATTTCTCTCTCTCTCTCTCTCTCTCTCTCTCTCTTTTATTTTTAAGAACATTTTCTATCCTTGTCTGTTTCTCTATCTCTTTCTCTTTCTTACGTTAACAAATATTCTTTATCTTTGTCTTTCATCTTTCTTTCTCTTTCTTTCATTCTCTCTTTCTTTCTTTCTCTTTTATGAACACTCTTTATCTCCATCTCTCTCTTTCTCTTTCCAAACATGGCTCGTTTCGACGAAGAACGAGGACGAACGGCGAACTTCCGAACGCGGCAGCCCGTAAGAAGGGGCAACAGGTGGATGGGGTTAGCGGCTTATCCGGCTAACGCCCCGACCGGCATCGCCGTGTAACGACGTAGTGACTCACGGGGAGGATGTCGCCCTCGCTTCGACTCCCTACTCGGATTCCGGCAACCTTCTCCTCTCTGCCTTCCCCTTTTGACTCCTTTTACCACCCTTTTCCTTTTTTCCCTACTAACTTTCATGTTCCATTCTTCTCTCTCTCTCTCTCTCTCTCTCTCTCTCTCTGCCTTTCTTCTTTTCTCTCTTCTTCTTCCTACCTCTATCTCTCTCTCTCTCTTTCTCACATACACTCTCTCTTCATCTTTTTCTGTCGCTTTTTCAATTTCATAAAATCGCACCTACCTCTTAACACTTACGTATTACGTTTCATATTTCTTATATCCAATTTACTCATTCTCGACAAGTTAAAATGAAATTCATTTTTGTAATCTAAGATTTTGAAGTTAGTCATAAGACAAATAATTTTTTTCCCTCTATACTTCTCTTTCTTTTATACGATGAATCGTTTCTTTTCTTTTCTTTTCTTTTTTTTTACTTTTCTTTTCTTTTCTTTCTTTTTTTTTTTTTATAATTAAGATTATAACATTTTTGATCGTTTATCACTTTATAAATAATATACTTTTGTGAAACAATACGCAATACTTTGTTTGTGATTGTTATAAATTTTTTATATAGGTATTATGAAAGATGATTAATGACATCGCAATTTTATACCTTCCTTGAATCTTTATATTCGTATATATATATATATATATATACGAATATATATATATATATGGGTCCCGATATAACTCATATAATGTATACTCATTCTCGTTTTCTTATCGTTTACGTTGAACTGAAATAAGAAAAAAAAAAGAAAGAAAAAAAGAAAGAAACAAAAAGAGAGAAAGAGACTAAAAGAAAAATGAAAAATCGTACGATAGAGAAGATATTCAATGGGTCCTGGGTCATCGTTGAGGTTCATCGATGGATCCTTTTATCTCGCGAAAAGGGAGATACGTGCCGACGATGTTTCCTGCTTGTTCGCTTCCCGTTAAGGCGATAACCTTAATCGTTATACTCGCTGTTAGTTCCTACCACAGTTCTTAACATCGTCGATAGACAACAGCGAAATTTCTCTACTATGGGATTTACCACAAAATAGAGAATTAGATTTTTTATTAATATTATTTTAATAAAGTGTTATCAAAGTCCTTTTCAGTACATTGTAAAACTACTTGAGAGTTAAACAATTAACGAAATACCATATGTCATAACCCATTTACTACTATAATAGAATTACAATCTCTTAAGAGTTCAATCTAATAAGATATGATGATAGAACCAAGGGATGAGAAAGAGGAAATGAATAATCGTTTTTGCGTCCATATTTAGAACGTAAAGGAGAAGCTTTCATCGATAAAGAAAGCAAATATAAGAAATGTCACTGAAGCAAGAAATGATCCGAAAGCGTCTTGACTTTTTGGACGTTTTTTAATCGGTCGATTATCATCGACATGAGAAAGAGAGAAAGAGAGAAAGGGAAAGAGAGAGAGAGGGAAAGAGAGAGAGAGAGAGGAAGAGAGAGGGAGAGAGAAAGAGAGAGAGATAGTGGAATTAAACGGTTGTCATGGCCCGTCGCATGCTAATCGTGGAACAGTCTAATCGGGCTTATCGAAATATCGGATAGTCGATATCCACGAACGATAATTGGCCCCCCTCTCCCCTTTGTACGAGATAATCCGCAGATCGATGCTATCATGTTACATAAATCATTGTCGTTGTCGTTGTCGTCGTCGTCGTTGTCGTATAGAGTTCATGCTTCGTCAAACGTAACAGATGTTCATTTGAGAATATAAATTATACGATGAGAAAAAGGGGAAATCGTTTTTTTTTCCTTTTATTTTTCCTTTTTTTCTTTTTTTTTCTTTTTTTTTTTCTTTTTTTTTTTTTAATGAAATATCAAGTAATCAATTATTAACTCCGATCAGATTCCTTTTTCATTTTTTCATTTCCTTTCATAACTACACAATACATCTTTTATTTAGCTTTAATCACATTATATATAATCGATTAATCTAACTCTCTGAATTTGTTTTAATCTCATTAGTTTCTATATATTATTTTTTAATCACATTCCATTGCTATCATAGATCCCTTATTATTAAAATGACTTTACAAAGATAACAACAAATTTTTATACAAGAAATAATTCGTAATAAATTTCATTGGTCTTCTTATATTTCGACATTGTTGAACCTGTTTGACAGATCTTATTTAAATGTCTTATTTACATATCTTATTTACATTGATTATGTAACACACATATCATGAATAACTGGTAAAGTCTGTTAATTTAAAAATCTATTAGATCTAAAAGTTGAAAAGGTTTCATTCTCTCTCTCTCTCTCTCTCTCTCTCTCTCTCTCTCTGTTTTCTCTCTCTCTCTGTTTTCTCTCTCTCGCTCTCTCTCTCTCTCTCTCTCTCTCTCTCTCTCTCTGTTTTCTCTCTATCCGCTTTAGTCGACGTTTGACGTATCGACTCCGTAGGCCGGATAGATGGATCACGATAATTCCGGGAGCCTGGGGTGGTCAAATACCGTGACCATGCGTGCATCGTATCCTACCCACGTATCCAACGCACACACGACGCACTTTGCCGTACAGACGCGCACAGTTTCACGAACTTCCAAGCACGCCTCGTCTTTCTTCGAAATCCTTCGCGCAACGTCCTCGAACAAACGTCCTCCGAACAGTGATCGCGAAGTATCCCAAAGATGAATCGACAAATTGATATGACTGTCTCTCTCTCTCTCTCTCTCTCTCTCTCTCTCTCTTTCTCTATCTCCTTCTATCTATCTCTTTCTCTCTTTATTTCATGAAGAAAAAAAAAGCAAAAAAATACAAAACAGTACTTTTTATAATATCTCTCTCTCTCTCTCTCTCTCTCTTTCTTCATTTTCCTATGACGTTTTATAATATAATAAATCCTAACGTTGAAGATCGATTTTATTTCCATTCATCAATATATCAAATTAATATTCGATAATATACAGTAATCCGAAAATGTCAAAGAGAATATGTATAAGATAGAAAGTGCATAATAGAGTATTACCGTATCGAAACAAATTCACGGATATATCTGAAAAAAGAAAAAAAAAGAAAAAAAAAAAAATATCTGAAGGGTGTGGACGCTTTCGGATGGTACAACATCGTTCAAAAGTTATCCGTTGCCCTTTGATATTTAGATATCTATAGAATTCTAAGCTTTAATTGCATCATCGAAGAAATGGTTCGTTTCTAAGAATTTCATTTAAGAATTTATTTTTGAATGATATTAGATCGACTTTAGTAAGTTTAATTCAAAAATTGGATTATATATTTTAATATTTTACATCAGAGTTATAGATATTATGGATGTATCTTTTCATACTTTATAAAAATCAATTAATACATCATGTTACTTCGAAATTTTCACACGTATCGTGTTTATTTAAAAGAAAAGAAAAAAAAAAAAAAAGAAAGAAAAAGAAAGAAGAAAAAGTAAAAAGGACATTGAAATATTCTACCTATATTATTGGATCCGTTAAAATTCGGGATAAAAAAAAGGGCTTAGGGCTCTTTGCTGACACCTAACCATTCCGAATTTTTTTCCCAGCGGAAATGAAATATCTGAAAGACGAAGAGATGGGACGATTCGTCGTAGGAGGAAGCCGTATCGCGAGGCGTACCGGTAAACGTCGAGTACGTACAAAAGCCGTTGTCTCGGGCTTGGCCAGAAGCATTGTCCTTATAGTTTGTTTGTTTTTTGTTTTTTGTTTTTTTTTTTTTTTTTATTATATAGAATACCGTTTCTTAGACGACACGTCGCATGGGACGTAAAAAAAGAGGAAGAAAGATTTTTGGATGTTTGCTTTCTTTTTTATTTTTTGTTTCTTTTTTTTTTTTTTCTTTTACTTTTTCCTCTTCTTTGTATTTCTTTTCTCAAAGAATATCTCCCAACCGGTGTCTTCTTGTTAATGAACTAACAGCATTATGGGATTAATTCTTTCTCTCTCTCTCTCTCTCTCTCTCTCTCTCTCTTTCTCTCTCTCTCTCTCTCTCTCTCTCTTTTTCTCATACTAACAGAAATGAGATAGTATCTCTCGCAAATCCATGCTGCTACTCGTGAAGCTTACGGCTTTCCAGAATTTGCGGATGGTAATGCCAGTAAAATCTTACAACACTATGCGATATTTAACCCATTAACCTTTTTCGTCTCGACGTAACGTTTCTAGCACGATGATTTCTATCCTCGTTACGACTCTCGGTCGAGGATTCGAACAAAGAAATCTACGAGTATGTTTTGTGGATCGTATGAAATTAATAAATTTGGATAAAAGTTGTTGAAGAGGATATATAAGTGGGGATAGATACGAAAGAAGGGTAGAGAAAAACAACGAAAAATATATTTATTGGAATTTATATTAAATGCTTTTGTACGTACTGATTAAAGCTTCTTCTTGTTTTTTTTTTTCTTTCTTTTCCTAATTAATTAAGTCTTCCTCTCCGATCAAACGATATGATTAAACCAAACATCTCATATAAAACTCATATAAAAACTCAACGTATTCTTATTAACCATCGTTCTTTTTATAGTTAATTAGTGTAGAAAAAAAAAAGAAAGAAAAAAAGAAAAAAAAGGTTGAAAGAAGATTTAAAAACATATCTTTATATTTTAGTAAATGATTCCGTAATGTTCATATATGTGTGTGTTGATGAATTTAATTTAATTTTTTTTTCCTTTTTTTTTCTTTTTTTTTTATTCACCGTTATCGCATTTCATTGTACTGGTTATTACGAAATATGAAAGTCGATGCTTACAAAAATATTCAAATCATTCTCGATCATATCTCTGAGTATGTGTGTACGTACATAAGTACGCATAAATCTTTCGAGATAAGACGATCCAACGAAATCGAATGATCAATGATCAACAAACTAACTTTTCGTGTTAAGTCTCTCATTAAAATATATTTGATCGAATTGAAACGTAGTTACAATACGGTGACGATCAACGTGCTAGAGATCGTAGTGGTCAATGGAAATGCGGTCTTATTGCACCGAATGCCAGAACACGAACATGATCGTGGCACAGGAAGAAGGCAGGGGCACATCCGTATCGTGGTCAGAATCCGTGACCCCCCGGCTACGTACACGTGTAAACGTTCCGTACTTTCATCCACGCAATACATTCGAGAGGCACGGCTTTACCAAGGATTATCTTCCAGCCCTCTTTTCCCCCTATCACTCCCCTCACTCTCGACCAGTGCCTGCCTCGAGCTTTGTTTTCAGTGTGAAATTTTAGACCGTATCAAGGATTAACATATATATATATATATATATATATATATATATATATATATATATATATATATATATACACATGTATGTACATACCTATATACATTTATTTATTTTCTTTAACATTGACTGTGAGTGTTCGTATAAAAAGAAAAAAAAGAAAAAAACAAACAAAAGAAGAAAAAGGAACGTATTTTTGGAAAATTAAATGAACGAAAATGAACGTTGAATGAAAAAACTTTTATACAATGTAAAATATATGTAGACACGTTAGTTCGTGGAAATTTCTAAAAGTTTATATTGACGCAAAAATAAAAAAAAAAATAAAAAAAAAAAAAACATCATAATTAATCATTAAAATTTAATCATTGATAGTTTATTGATTTATTTTTTCTTTCGGAAGATTAAACTCTTTCGTTTAAAGAATATTGAAAACAGAAAGAGAGAGAGAGAGAGAGAGAGAGAGAGAGAGAGAGAGAGAATGAGAGAGCAATGGAATGAAGTACGTTTTAGTAGGAGATCAGAGAAGAGGGGTAGTAGAGATTGAATGGGGTGGTCAATTGGCCGTGTAATGTCGGAAGGGGTTGCTTTTCGATTAACTCAACCTCGAATATATGAATGCGTTAACTTTATGAGCGTGTTATCTCTACGAGACAAGCAAGTTTACGACTTTTGTTGAATGTATTAAATCGAGAGTATTGCTCTTGAAATGTTGAGTGATTACGGTATAACGATATTAAAAGAAGAAAAAGGAAAAGAAAAGGAGAAGAAGAAAAAAAAAAAGAAAAGAAAAAAAGAAAGAAAAAAAAGAAGAAGAAGAAGAAGAAGAAGAAGAAGAAGAAGAAGGTAGAAGAAGAAAAAGAAAAAAAGAAGAAAGATATAAGGATCGACAAAATAGACTTACCTGTACTTGATCGTTTTTTGTGTTAGCAGCCATCCATGCCTCGACGAACGTGTCCATCGCGCTCTGAAAATCCATTCCCTTCCTAAGAACAAGCTCTCAGCGAGCATTCCAGGGCTCGCGAGTCACCGCCATTTATGACAGACACAGCACTCCCCGTTCGTTTGTTTACCTCCGTTTTTTTTCTTTCGATTTTAATAATTATCTTTTTCTTTTCTTTTCTTTTCTTTCCTTTTTTTTTTCTCTCTCTTCTTCTTTTTTTCCTTATCTCTTACTTTTTTCTCCTTGTATATATTATTTCCTTCCTATCTTCTCTCTATTTCACGAATTCGAAAAGATCAATAGGAATGATCCAAGATGATCCTTTCTAAATGAAGAATCTCAAATGTGTCAAATATATTCACATTATCACGTTGATCATTTCGAAAGCCTTGCATGGGATTGAGATAAATCGTGTCGTATTCGTTAAAAAAATTTTAATAGACGAACGAATCTCTGATTCGAGATACTCCATAACAAAAACTCTCGGATGTATTATACGAAGACACGTGCTCGCGACGCAACTATCTCTCTTTCTCTCGGATGAGAAGAGGTAAGCAAACGTTGTTAACGAAACGCGAGCACTGAGATCCTCGATGAAAACTAAAGTCACTAATCACTCGCGAATAAAAAAAAAAGAAAGAAAGAAAGATCGTTAATCCGAGTCACACCTTCGATCTGTATCTATATGTATACTATATATATATATATACATATATATATATATATATGTATATATATATATATATATAGATAGATAGATAGATAGTATTTCGTTCGATGAACAACTTCGAGAAAAAAGTACTCAAGACTGTCAATGGTTGTTTGTTATTATTTTTTCGTATATACAAATCCCTCGTAGAGTCTTCGTTGATGATTAGGATAGAATAAAAAGAGAAAAAAGAGAAGAAAGATAGAGATAGAGAAGGAAAATGATATGAGACAGGTTGATCAAAGAGAAAGAGAGAGAGAAAGAATGAAAGAGAGAGAAAGATAGAGAGAGAGAGAGAGAGAGAGAGAGAAAGAAAGAGAGAAAGAGAGAGAGAGAGAGAGAGAGAGAGAGAAAGAGAAAGAAAAAATGTGAAAGAAAAAGACAGGTAGACAGAGAGGGCGGTCGAGGACGGACCGTAACAACGACACGTTCGCATCGAACGGCGTTCGAGCCGCGACTGTGCGTGACGAGGCGTCGCGGCGCTGGTTCTGCCCCTACGACACCCTACCCGCCGTCGCGCTCACCCCCACCACCGTTCCACCGGCGCTACTGCTGCTGCTACTGTTACTACTGCTTCTACTTCTCCTTCGCGCCTTTACTCTCTCTCTCTCTCTCTCTCTCTCTCTCTCTCTCTCTCTTTCTCTCTCTCTCTCTTTCTTTTTCTTTACTGGTTTTTTACTTCAACCCCTCCATAATCGTCTCTCTCTTTCTCTCTTTTTCCTTTTTTCTCTCCTCCTCGATATATATCTTTTTCTTTTCTCTTTTTTTTATATATTTTATCCACATTCTTTAGACTTTCTTGTCATATATTCGTTATTGTTTTTCTCGTTAATTACTGTCTTTTTTTTTTCATTCTCTTATCGGCACCCAATCTCCTCCTTATCTCTGTCTCCCTTTTTCTTGAATTGAAAGTACCCCTTCTTTCTCGATCGTTCTACTCGGGGGGGTGTGTCTCAAGAGATAAGATGTAGAACTACTAGTTCGTGCACCTGTGCACCTGCAACACTTTCTTCTTAGTTCGAGTTCGTGATCATCCGTGTTTAGGCGCAACGATCAAGTTTATGATCTCTTCTTTAATCGATTATTGATTTCGTCTTATTCGATGACCTGTTTAAAATATTATTTAAATAATCAATTATTGTTGATTCTTTGCTCTTGTTATTACTATTAAACGTGTTATTACGTTTAATAATGAATCTTTTGCGCGTATCGTAATATTATAAATATATTTAGAATTGAGAATAATTAGAAAGAGTATAAAATAAATGTATTAACGGTTCAATGATATATCCAGGATATATTATTATATATGTAACATAGATGATATTAATATTATATCATATATCACAAATTTTGATTGTATCGATCGTACATGGAGTTCAAAGTTCGAAAGACCGTAAATGATTCGTATCAAAGAGACGCGTATATGAATGCGCGTCGTTGGGTATTTAGCTGGTGGCTTTCTGGCTTCGGATTACGATCGTAGAGAATTAATTAGGGGCATTACACGATGAAATACCGAGTAAGTAAAATCTTTATTATTCCTAGGTCACCATATCCACGAATTTTCGGTGCTTCTCAATTTCATTTCGCAATATCCCTGTTTCCCTTGCTATGCTCGAATTTTGTTCCTCTTTGTTTCGTTTCTAAACTAAATATATACGTAAACATGAATACGGTTTTATATAAAGATTTTATAAGTCACCATAAATTTATATATATATATATATATTTGTGTGTATATATTTGATGTTTTGTCATTGAATTTAATCGATCTATCCTTTTTCTTCGTTGTAATATCCCAAAAAAAGAAAACAGATAAATCTCTAGACTTTATTATTCTTTTGAAAATTATTATTAATCATGACAATATGATTTTCAAAAGGGATTTACAAAATTGCAGATGTATTATGTATGTGATTTATATGTTAAGAGGTTTTACGTAAAACAAGGTTAAATTTGCATGTTTATTTAAAACTATATTTGCATTAGTTACAATAGGATTTGAATATGTTATCGCACGGGTCACGTTCGAAAGAATGATCTTATATATGTTAGAGAGAAAACATATGCGTTTCGCAAACATTTATAATATCTATTAAACATATATATGTATATGGGAACTATTAGGTGTGTTTGAAATTATTCAATTTTTTATTTTACGATCACAGACGATCGTAGTTTTCAATTGGATACATTTTGGATACAACAAAATTTTTTATTTCTTTTTTTATTTTTCTATACTTTCACATTAGAAGTTAATCATGCGTGGACCAAAGTGAGATACCGACGATGACATTGTAGTTTATCATTTCCGGTTTCCGTTGGATAGCCTTATCTTAATTCGATTTAACATTTAATGCACCGGGAGATAGGAGAGTCTACGTCATTTTTAATTATAAATATATGCGAGCGAATGATGTTATATGAGTTACAGACGGAAAAAGAAAGAAAAAGGGAGAAAGAGAAAGAGAGGAAGAAAGAAAAATTACATAAATCATTTGTCCTTTTTATGTCATCGATTTCGAAGTTGAAAAAGAATTATAGATCACATCGTCATTTTAATACCAAGTAATTGCAGCATATTATTAAATCGGATAATCCGATGATAATGCTAAATATTCGAAAGTAAATCCCTCTCGTGTTAACGATGACATTTGCCATATGAATTTCCTTCCCTTTAAAATATTTCCTATGTATGTATTTTAATTCCTATCTTTTTTCGATATTTATAAATTTAATAGAAATTATAAAATTATAAAAAAATTAAAATACAAGTATCGAAGATCGTTCGAAATGACATTAAAATTAAATGTAATATTTTAAAATTCTATTGTTCATATATAAGATTATTATATTGATATATTACAATATTATATTAAATTAATTTGTAATCTATAGATAAGTACATATTTTATAATACTTGATCGGTTCAATGATTATCAAAATACAAAATTTATATGAAATAAGTGTTATTATAAAGTTTATTAGTTTATCTTTTGTTTTCACAAGATTTACCTTTACATTTGAAATAATGATATGTTGCAAAGAGCTCCACCCTTGAACAGATTCACCCCGACGGATCCGGGATTCTCCGAGAGATTTTGTTCAGCGTTACAACGTTTTACACTCATCAAATCCGATTTTCGAAGGAAAATGTGTACGGGAATGTCAACGACAGCGCCCAAAATTTAATCTCACCTATATCGCGATCACGCATGGTCTTATATCTTTAAGACGAACATATCAAACGAGTTTGTATTAAGATAAGAGCTTCGTCACATTTACGAATAACGTTTAATTCATGTAATTTCATAGTAAATATTTACTTCTTTTATTTGCCTTAAACCATTATCACAAACGATTATTATAACTAATCTTGTGCGTAGATAAGTATATAATAAAATATATATGAGAGTTGAAGGAAGAGAGAGGATTAACGATGATAAATAATTTCACTTGATATTGTAAAAACATGACATTGAAAGTGAGAAATATGTTGATAGAATATATTGATGATATTAATAATATCAAATGTTTATAATTTGATCGTTTTAATTATAAATAAAAAATTACTACCGACGTACGAACCAATAGAATATTTTAATAATTTTCATTGGTCTTATGTATCCAAATAAATATATTGAAAATCAAGATGGAAAGGAGATGATTAATGTTAAGTTAGCCAAGAAGCTGACATAGATTCTCAAAGTGTAAATCTCTCAGAGGAGGAGGCGTCCACGTGCTTCAACGTTGTTCGACGTTCACGAAGGTGGGTTTTAGATGGAAACTTCGATCAGTAAGGAAGGTACGAAGGAAAGGATCGAGCGAAGCGAGCAAGGAAGTTTCAGGGTAGACTGCTGGTCTCTATGCAGCCATAGCAGCTCGACAAATCCACTCACACGGACGCGCGCCTCCAGCCGCTTGCGGATGATAGTAAAGAGGAGCTGTCGGTGGAGCCACGAAGAGGAAGGAGAGAAGGGTAGGAAGGAGTAAGAAGGGGTAGGAAAGGCGACAGTGGGGTAACGATTGCATTCGCGGATGCCTCCGATGCAATCTGTGTGCAAAGCGCTTCGAACTTGCGACTCCTACCAAGTCACGAGATAGACAGGGAGAGAGAGAGAGAGAGAGAGAGAGAGAGAGAGAGAAAGAGAGAGAGAGAGGGAAAGGAGGATTCGAAAGAGGAGGTGGATGAGGATGGTGAAGGAGTGAAAAGAGGAGGAGGGAGAAGAGGAAGCTGACCGAGCGGGGATAGAAAGGACGATACAGAAAGAGAAAGAGAGAGAGAGAAAGAGATAGAGAGAGCCAAATGGAGGGGGTTAGCGTTATCGTGGTGGTAGCCAAAGTGTTTTCCAGGTTCGCCTGGTGGGTGGCAAAGCTACACTCCCTGGGCGTGTACCGATGAGCTTGCAGGCGGAGCTTTCTCGTAACGCCTTCCAGGAACGAGAGGTATCTTCTCTTTCTCTCTCTCTCTCTCTCTCTCTCTCTTTCTCTTACTGCTAAAGCACGAAGGTGTTCTTCGACCCTTCGTCTTTCTCTCTCTCTCTCTCTATTTGATCTTCTCCTCTTCCTCTTACCAAAGCTCGAATCTCTCTTTTCTCCTGGAGCTTTTCCAAGGCGGTAGCTGAGCTTTGCCCCTCCCGTCTCACCTCCCCCTCCTAACGAATTCACCTACACGAGGGATGGAGAGTAACGTAGACATTTAGAAGGCCGGTGTCCTATCCGCTCCAACCTTCTTCTCCTCCTCCTCATTCTCTTCCATCTCTGCCTTTCTAGAAAAGCTGCCCTCGGAAAGAGAGTACGGGAAGGGGTGAGAAGTAGAGAAGAGACTGTGTCTATGTGTATGTATGTGCGAGGTAGGGGTAAAGGACATGGGTGTAGGAAAGGAAGGACTAAGGCGAGGGTAACGTATGCCCGGAGCTAATTTGCTGGAGCTTACCTGGGGAAATTACGAGCATCCCGCGCAATGCATTCGAATATCCTCGTCCGCGAACATCTCGAAGGCTTCCTTCTATTCTCCAATCCGGTCGCTGCATCGACGTTTGAGACGAACTCTCGAGGAAACCAAGAGGAGACCGCACGTACTATACTTTCCAGAATGATTTGCCTTCGAGGAAGGCTACTGTGTGTATATCTGTAGATTTTCGAATCGAAACAATGCAAACGATATTTATAATGAACTCGTAAACGAAATATATATATATATATATACAGATAGACAAAATTAGAACTATTATTTTGTTGATGCAATTTTAATAGATCGTTTAAGTAAAAAACAATAATATAAAAATTGTTGAAAATTCAATTATATATAAACATATCGATGAACTTGTTCGCATATATGTTTTTTCTCTTTTTTTTCTTTTTTCTTTTTCTTTTTTTTTTCTTTCTCTTGAATAATTACACATTATTCTAACGTAAATCTATTTAAGAAAAAATAAAGGATAATTTGCAAATTTTTCTTTCTACTCAGGTTACTTTTTCAATATTATGACTATATAAATATTACTTCAGAAAGATATGATACTAGAATTACAAATGCTAAATACTTTTATCTAAATATATTAAAGCAGTAAAAGAGAGAGACAGAGAAAAAGAGAGAGAGAGAGAAAGAGAAAGAGAAAGAGAAAGAGAAAGAGACAGGAAGAGGGAGAGAGAGAAAGAGAGAGGGAGTGGGACAAGGGGAGATAATAAAAAGACACTTTGGAAGCATACTCCGATAATAATAATGATGTCTCCTACGAAAGCACCGACGGAATCTGTCGAGCATGTGCTCCTCTTGGAACGTTACAGTACAAATTGAAAACCATTCGGCAAATCTTACCGTCGTTCCCGGTGTTAATAAATTCAGCTTTACGACTCTTCGGGAGGGTTATGTGGGTGGGTGCGTGCGTGCGTGAGTACGTACGTACGTGCGTAGGGGTTTAGGACGGGGGTTAAGGGGAGTGAATGTGGGCGCTGCTTGCATAAAGTGTTTTAAAGAAAAATCGGTAAAAAGTATCCTACGTTTCCCGAGATACCAATATTTTTTACTACCTACTCCACTTCTCTTCATCTCGAAACCGATCTTTTTATCGCTCGATCGAGCAGAAGCGCTCGAACGCGAGTACATGGTTGGCTAGATTCGCGCATCGAATACGCGAATTCTTTTCAAAAGGAGAGAATCCTTTTTTTTTTATACATATAGTAACATGTATTTGAGTTACCTATGAAAAAAATATAAAAAAAATTACTATGACGCATTGAAATTGTCGCAGAAGGAAAAGAATGAATTTGAGTGTCAAACACTCGAAATAAAATGCTTTGACTTTACTGCTCATACGAAACGTTTGAACAAAAACAAAATGAAAGAAGAAAAAAAAATATATATATATATATATAAATTATTCTTATTTGAAAGGACGAAGTACGGACGATATAAAAAAAATATACATACATGTATCGAGTTGTCGATAAACTTTTAAATGGCATTAGAACCTTTTTATACGTGATTTATATTATGTCATATAATATATGTTATTCGAATACTTGATTTTTTATAATTTGAATAGATTATAATAATGATCTTTTGCTAGTGATTTTGAAAATTTAATAAAAATAAAATTGAACAATATTATTTATTCATCACATATTTATCTGCTTGTTATAATACATTTTAAAATTGTTTCCAAATGATTATACACTATTGTTTTTGTTTTTTTTTTTTTTTTGTTTCATTTTTAATATTCAACCGAGTTCGACCTTCTTATCTTTCGTGACAGTCCTTTACCTTTGGGAATTGTCTCGTCATTGGGTTTCCATTTCGTCATAGTTACCTACGTTTTATCTCGTACATAGTTTGTGACTCGACGAACGATCGCGGAATTTGATACTGCTTCGTTCAATAAATTCGCGTCCACGGTTTCTACGACAGCTTCCCGTCGCTAGATTCTAACTCGAGGTAGAAGTTTCAGCCTGTGTAATCCCTTTGCCACAGACTCAAAATCTCTTTGAGGATGGAAGCGTTTCGTGAAAGTAAAAGGGTTGATTAGTATCGTCAGAAGGAGAAAAAGAGACGACGTAGATTAGATCGTAAGTCCCACTTGTCGATGAATATTTGAGCAATTTCTTTTAACGTTGCTCTAATAATTTATCATTTGTTTTGATATATATATATATATATATATATATATATATATATGATATTACATTATTAACATTATTAGATATACTCTAAATATATATATATGTATATATATATATATATATATATAGAATAAAGAAATAAATTAATGTTAAATATTACACGACACGTACACGCGATGCGTTAAAATATAATATAATAACATAATAATTATACCAGATGAACAAGTACAGTAAGAAATCTTCAAAGAAATAACGTTAACGGAAAAGTGAACGTATCCTTAGATCTCGAAAAAGATCTTTTACTCTAAGAAGATGAAGAATAAGAAGCATCGTGAGCATATTCAAGAGTTCATTAACACGTAATGTCCATTTAATTTATGTACCTATCTGGTTTAGATTGTTATCTTCTTTTTTAGATCTTTATCATCACTTTGCACCTCTCATCGATTTAACCGGTTTCATGTTTCTAAACTCGTATGCAACAAAGTCGACCAAGCAACTTGCTTTCAAAGGCAAATTCTATAAAGAGAGATAGAGATAGAAAGAAAGAAAGAAAAAAGAGAGAGAGAGAGAGAGAGAGAAATGCTATAATATATGGATTAGTAACTTTCTCTCAATTAGAAAGGACGAACCAAAGCATATCGTCCGCCCTACGGATTTCATTTCGCAAAGCATTCGCGATGAACACATACGGAACATCTCATGTCAAAGTTGTGAGTAAGCGTAGGACCGATTTCAAAGGCAAGATGAGGTTTTGTAATTTGGATTAGGACCTTCTCTCTCTCTCTCTCTCTCTCTCTCTCTCTCTCTCTCTCTCGCTTTGCTCGATGGGAGAAACTGTTCGTTCTATATCATATGCGACACATCCCTGATGAACCTTACCATCGTCATAATTTTCTCTCGTATGTGCTATGATCGGGAATGTGTGTACTTGTAAGCAGGCGGCCGTTCCCTATGTAGCAAACGATGACAAGCTGCTTAAACGATCGTCACGAAACGGATACTACCGGAAACTAGAATGGATTAAACGTTAAGCGATATTCAACGTGTTCGTCAGACTCGCTATATATTACCGGAGAGTATTTAGTAATTCAGGGTGAAAGGGCTAATTCATGATCGATGACAAGAAACGAACCTTCAAGCTAAATCTGCTTTATCTACGTGTTTCTCTCATCGACTTTATCCGTACGATAAACTCTATTATTATTATGAAATATAAATAAGAAGATTTCGTAATTCTAAATTATGAAATATTTCGTAATTCTATATTATGAAATATAAATAAAAAAATATCGTAATTCTAAAATTCTAATATGCTAAATGCTACGTAATTTTTCTTTTTCAAATTCTTTTCTTTTTTCTTTTTCTTTTTTTTTTTTTTTTTTTCTTATATCAGTATCAATATCAAATTTGAAATATGATAACAATAAAAAAATCACAAATTCTCGAATTTTGTCTAAAAACTTAATCATAGGTATTACAATAACATATATATATATATATATATATATATATATATATATATATATATGTATATATAACTATATATATAATATTCTAGGTACCTACATATACATATAAACATAATTTCTTTTTCTTTATGATACTTAGGTGATAATCAATAAGTATCTTTAAAACACCTATAACTCGTCGAATTATCGCGCTTTACTCTTTCCTCGTTAAATAAATATCTTCGAGAGATACACCACGACCTTCTCTCTTCGTGCACGTTGCACGCATAATATGAATTCGTTGAAGATAAGATGTCTGGAGGCTTCCATAGCGCTTTCTTGTACAACAACTTCTTGTTTCATCTCCCTGTTTCCTTCCTCCGTACCGTCCACTTGTAAGAGCAGCCACCCCTTTACCTCTTTAGAAAGAGAAAGATAGAACCAGAGAGAGAGAAAGAGAGAGAGAGAGAGAGAGAGAGAGAGAGAGAAGGAGGAGACACGTGGACGTAAGACGCAGTATGAACGAACGTTTATGTACGAAGCCAGCCTCGGATACGTTATATATCAAGTGGAAAACTTTCGAGCATAGATAACCTACTTGGGGAGTTAGCCCGCGTACATGCAAATTTCTGAATTATTATGCCGTGCCGGCTACATTATGCGAGCTCACCCCTTTTGCTGGCCGCCTATGCCAACCTCCTCCTCCTCCTCACTCACCACCTTCTTCTTCTTCTTCTTCTTCTTCTTCTTCTTCTTCTTCTTCATCTTCTTCCTCTTGAGTCTTCTTCGAGCGAATGAAAGCTTTATCTTCTATAAGCCACATTTCTAAGTCGAACTATTTCTTCTTATCTTTAACTTTAATATTGATTTGTCATTTTAACACAAAACCTAATCATGACCATGATCAAATGATCGTTTTTATAATTTCCATTAGAATTTTCTATATAGAAAGTAATTGTATTGTCTTTGAATTTCATGACTTTTTTTATAATATATGTAGAATAAATTTTTCAATATTCACTTCTTTTTTTTTTTGATTACTTGTCTTCTACGAAAAATGTGTAATCAGATCAACCAATCACAATCGATCATTTGATCAGTTGAACGATTTATATTTGTTTATAATAATATTCTCTCGAAGAATCAATTTTTAAACTATGAAGTCATGACAAATGAAAAATATTTCTAAACATTTCTTTGGACAGGCTATTATTCACACTCATACAATTTTCGAAAACGAATAAAATGTAAATTATTTTACTTCTATATAAAAGAAATTATCTTTTTCACTATCGAATTGATTATTATCTTTATTCTAAATTAAGAAATATAAATTGTTTTAAAATCAGTCTAAGGAATAGGTATACATAAAGTTTCGGTAGATTTAATGTTAATTAATCCATTGATGATCGATCAAAAGTTTAAATTTTTTAAAGATTATTTATGAAAATTATATATATATATATATATATATATATATATATATATTGTATTTTAATAATTACTTTTATTCACTTAGATTATTAATTATGACAATGTATTTATATAAGAAACTAAACGCGACTTATATAAAAATTTCAAATTTCTAATAATAAACACTTTAAAGAAAAATTGAAAATACTTTTGAAATTTAAGAGATATACCCTATATATCTCATGTATGAAAGAACTAAATGGAACAACGTGAAAGAAAATGCAACACTTTCTTCGAACTAATTGCGCTAATTGTACCCCGGGCAATATCAGGCGGCAATTAAGGCAGCGATGGCTAATTAAGTTGGAAGCGGAGACATCCGTCCGAGCACTACCTCTCTTCCTTCCCACCCCTTTACCACCCTTTTCTCTCTCTCTCTCTCTCTCTCTTTCTCTCTATCTATCTATCTATCTATCTATCTATCTTGTGCAGAGCTCTTTCTCGCTCGCTCGATTCGCGACAGGACACAAAGCTGCGGACTAACTGAATTTTCTTGAGCAGCCAGGCTGCGTCCATCAAAGATCCTGCTAGTAGAAGGCCTTCTAAGGGTTCCCCTGGAATGCCATAACCTGCTTGCATCCTTTCGCTACTCTCTCCCAGTCAGGGCCGTCAACTTCGTTCGATGTCATCTCGTGATAATATTAAATGATCGCTTATTCCAAAGAGTTACTTCGAGAATCTTATCTTTCAAACAATTTGAATTATCTTTTGGATATTTGTTTATGATCGATTGGACACTTAATCAATAAATCTTTTCATGATCTATAAAGATTTAATTTTTGAATATTTATAAAAATAAAAGAATTTTAAATCTTTAAATATTTAAGCGATTTGATAGGATCCTTTAAATAAATATAGAAACATCGTAAAATTGATGACAATGGATATTCGATATCGAGATTTTTAAAAAATATCCTGTTTTATTTATTTCGAGTTGTTTTGAAAAAAAAAGTGACGACTAAAAACGAAATGTATTTCTATAAAATTTGACGTTTTAATCGAGTTATCGGTGACCTATGGCTTCGTCAATTTTGAACTGAACTCCCTTTTCGAGCTTTCGACGAAACAAGAAAATTTCTAGCCGGACGAGCACCTTCACGTCGATGAAATCGCTTGATAACGCGATTAGCTAGCACGGTACCTAAAATTCTGTTACGTGGGCGGGAAAGACACGAAATGGATATTTTTAAAAGCGCTACCGTTAGCGAGAAAGAGAAGGAAAACGAAATAGTACGAGTATACGTACGTGTGTATGTGTGTATGCGTATATGCGCATATAAGAGAAAAAGAGAAGGACAACGAAAAGGTATATATAGGGTCGGCCCTGAGTATCCACGAGCTATAGCTGAACGCATCTAGTCTGTATACTGGGTGTACGCGATAAGTAATTCACTTAGAGCTCTATTGAGTTAACCCTTGCTTCTGCCGTGGCTCCATTTAGCCTCTGAAACCCCCCGGTTCCGGTACTTCTGCCATCCCCGCATTCTCTCTTCACCAGCCCCTTCGCGTTCTTCCTTCTTCTCTCGCACCCTATTCAAAGTCTCGACTTCGTCATCGTACGTCGTACGTTGTTAAAATCTTCCTACGATTGTCAAATCTCTTGTACATTATCGTATTGTATCGTTCATCCGTATGAAAATTATTAAAAGAAATCAAAAATTTCTACGAAGAATGAAGGAAAAAAATGTTTGAGTTAAAAAGTAGATGATCAAAATTACAATCGTAATAAGTAATAACATCGAGATTAATACAAATTTCAAAAGTTACTGATTCAGTTAAGTAGAAAAATCTTTTTAACAAAAATAACCATTAAATGAGTCGGATATTGTGAGATAAAAAAATGATCACAAGGAAATGGAGAAGTGAAAAGTCGTGTTGACTTTTTCTTACTCTTAGAAATCGTGGTTGAAGATATCTAGACTTTCTTTTGGAATCCGCGAAAAGGAGGACATCGGTAATTGATATCCATTTAATTAAAGAGAAATATATTAGATAGTTTGGTCATACGAAAAAGTAAGAGAGAGAGAGAGAGAGAGAGAGAGAGAGAGAGAGAGAGATAGGAAAGGAAATACCAAGTCTAAAGAGAAAAGGATACTGCGAAGGGGCAAAAGGCCAGGTGGTCATTATATTGCGGATAGGTAAGTATCTACCTCGTCGAAACGTCGGTGTAAGACCACTTAGGGCAAGGGTTCGTCTCTTTGGAAAAGCTTATGGCGGGCCCTCAAAGTGGCCATTACCAGCCGATGGTTGGCTCGTGGATGGTCATCAGAAATCGACGAGCATCAACAGCTTCCTCCTCTTTACTTCCCTCTTGTCTCTCTCTCTCTCTCTCTCTCTCTCTCTCTCTCTCTTTACATTTTCGTCCGAAGCTTTCATTTCCACCTTCTGCATCATTCTCACTCTAGTTCTCTCTCTCTCTCTCTCTCTCTCTCTCTCTCTCTCTCTCTCTCTCTCTCTCTCTATTTCGCTACAGTTTCTCGGAGAACTTGGCCAATTAGATGTATCAAGAGATATCGAATAATTTTCGCGGTTCGTAGCGGCTACTTTAGCAAAGTAACCGACCATTTTGATGGTATCAACGATCGGTATTATTATATTTTTTTTTTTCATCTCAAGAATGTAGATAAACTGAATCTATTTCGATAAGATTTTTCATATATGTACTTCTTTTAAATACATATTCTATGTATCTATGTTTTGTATACATAGGGAATGAGAAAAAAAGTAGGAGTTGGTTCTGCATGGCTGAAGAGGGACACGTTTAAAGAATTAAAGTATCTAATGCGAAAGAAAGGTCCCCGAAGCCGCCGTTTGAAAGCGAAGCATTGTCTTCTTAAGCCTGGCATTCAGTGGCCTCTCTCTTTCTCTCTTTCTCTCTCTCTCTCTCTCTCTGTAGAGTATAAATTGCGAAAGGTAGGATAGGAAGACGGGGGTACGTTGGAGGGAGAAATAAGAAATTAAGAGAGAGTCTTAGGAGAGAATAAAGCTAAGAATTAAGGTAGCTGGGAGGGTATAGGGGGTGGAGAGCCGAGTGGGAGGGGGGTGGGGAAGGAGAACGAAAGAGAGAAGAGAAAACGGAATGAACTGAAACCACCAAGCGCGCTCGCTTTGGGGCTTAAGTCCTCCGAGGGATTCTTACTCGCGCGTCATTTAACAAAACAATTAGAAGTTAACCCCTTCTTCTTCTTCTTCTTCTTCTTCTTCTTACGCTTCTTCTTCTTATGCTTCTTCTTCCTACTTTCGTTTCATCCGCCGGTTCTTTTCTTTTCGAATAGCTCGTCCGAAAATCGAGAACAGGTTTACTCGATTAGATGCTCTCTCGCTCATCGTACAATCGGGTTTATCGAATTGATATGATAAAGGAGAAATCTTTCTTCTAAAGAAATATTTTTTATTATAAAACATTTCATATATATCTGACTATTATGTCTATTTACGTATTAATTAAAATGAAAATACGATCAGGTAATATTTCTCGTCGAACTCAAGAAAAGCAGGAAACTCGATTATATACACGCAATGCATCGATCCTTATTACAGCCTGTGGTTGGATATACGTGCTATTTACGAGCGATCGATTCCCTTAACGACGAAAGAGGCAGGGTTGCTTGGTTGGGGGCTAAAGGGGAGAAAAAAGAGAAAAAGCATAAAAATAAATGAAAGAGAGGAGAGCAAGCATCTTTCTCCTTTTTTCTCTCTCTCTCTCTCTCTCTTTTTCTTTTTATTCCTCACGCAAAAAAAAAGAAAAAAAGAAGAAAGAAAGAAAAAGAAAAGAAGAAAAAAAGAAGAAAAAAAGAAGAAAAAGAAAAAGTTCGTCGTCTCCGAGTCGCTTCCGTGAATTTCGTCTTTCACGGAGATAAATAAAAGTAAAGCGCAAAGTAAAGACATCCTCATTTGAGTGATTCTACGAGGGGAAGCGAGATGAACGCATAGAGGAGAAAACGAAAAAGAGAGAGATAGAGTAGAGAACCTTTCCTTTCGTCCTATCGATACAGAACGCGCCAAACACACCCTTCCTCCCAACCTCATAACCACCCTACTCTATAAACTCCAAACTCTCAGCGAGCTTCTCAGCCCGCTCTCGTACCCGCCATCAAACGATATCGAAGACACAGAATAAATATGCGATCTTTTTCCATCGCAACCACCATTGCCGCAACGAGAAACGCTTATAATCCTCAAACGAAGACGAGACATGGCGACAGGGTTGGGGTATCGGGGCTTGGGAGTTGAGCGAAAAGATTTCTACCAATTATCGATGAGCGCGTCTTTTGATCTACCGTGCGCATATGTTGATTCTTAAAACTCTTATTTCTATTTGAAAAAATCGTAGAGGCAATTTTCGCCAATGCCATTCACATTTTCGATTTCAAGTATTAGCTCAAGTCGTATCTATTTTGTTTCGAAAAGGATTATTTCTCACAAGCGATTCGACAAGGTTCCATCGGTATTCTCAAAAACAAATCGTTGAAACGAGACTTTCTCTTGTTTTATTTTTCATTTAATTTTTTATATACTTTTTTTTTCTTTTTCCTTTTATTTCTTTATATATATATATATAGAGAGAGAGAGAGAGAAAGAGAGAGAGAAAGAGAGAGAGAGAGAGAGAGAGAGAGAGAGAGAGAAAGAAATAAAAGAATCCTCAAATCGTTCATTGTTCTTAATAAGACACCCTCCCTGTATTTCTCTTATGATAGAAATGCTATACTCCTACCTCTCTATCCCTTAGACGAGTTTCAAGTATCTCCTTAATCGGACTACGATAGCAAATGGCCGCTGAAGTTTAATTATTTTAGAATGGCTCGCGAAGATCGAGAAAAGCCATTAGCGTTGGTCGGACTCAACGTAAAGAGAGAGAGAGAGAGAGAGAGAGAGAGAGAGAGAGAGAGAGAGATTTTACTCAACGTAGGACGATTCATCAAGATCTGCTATTCATAAAAGACTTCTAATCCTTAGTCTCGTTGATATTTCGTTCATCGACTCGTTGATAGGGAAGAGAAACAGGGGTGAGTGTGAGAGAGAAAGAGAGATAAATAGATAGATAGAGAGAAAGAGAGAGAAAGCTTTGAGAGTAGCCATTGTAATGTTAAGCACTCGTCCTTCACTCTCCTCCGTGGTCTTCTTAATGCAACCATCGTTATCTCGTTGAAACTCCTTTAACTTTTAAGAGAAACCTTACTTATTTTATATTTTCCTTCTAAAGCACGTTCGAAACAATATTGACGATCTGCGGTTTTCGTTCGCAACAGCACTGATATCGTAATCAGTTATATCGGATAGGAATTATAATTCTTCTATAGATATTGCGACCTCATTTGTTACATCGCTGTTAAACATGGCAACATCAATAATACTTTTCTCAACTATCAAATACTGTTTTCAATTGAATTTAATATTTCAGGCAATTCACAAATACTTCTTACAGAATTTTTAATAAACATTTCATAATCTCAAGTATAATTTGTTTAATTTTCATACGCGTTTAACACGTTGCTCCCGATTCTTATCATAATTCAAATCTTGATTCGATCGAAATTTTTAGGATTACATATTAATCAGCAAAAGTTTTCTCGTTTTTTATTTTCTCAAAACATTCGATAAAAGCATGATTTGTAATGATTCGATTAGATCATCCACGTTGATGGTTTCTTTAATTTTTTATTTTTATTTATTTATTTATTGTTTGTTTTTTTTTTTTTCTTTTTTTTTTTTCAAGAGTATCAATTATCCTGATGGAAAGCTCAACGGCTCTCGAACGAATCGCTTTCGGACGAAGCGTGTTCCATATTCGAGCATGTTCGTATTGTAAAGGGTAGAGGTCAACGTTGAGAGTGGACGGAGAATAGATGGATGTTGATAGGAAGGGTAGACGAGGGAGGGGAGGGAAAGCTCACGACGAAAATCGACGGTTTTTCGAGCTTGGCCAGCGTCCATCCGATCGCTCGGTGTGTAGATTAATTTCGTCCATGAGTGTTAGCCCAACACTCGAGATTCAGCCGAAGTGAAGCATCCTCGACATACTCTATTAACAGTTTAAAGCGTATTATAACCGCGAACGTGCACGCACACTTACATTTGACCGCAGTCGCGCAAACGATCGACTCGAATAAGCCGTCACCATGATATTTCATAGGTGCACGAACTTGCACGATCTAGATATCCCATAGAAAAAATTCTGTGGTATCTAAAGCGATTATGAAAGCTTCAAATTTATACGAGTTCTAATCACGATTGAGCTAATAAAAATCTCGTATAATTAATTTAAAAAGACACTTGATATTAATTAATCGATGTTACTCCGTGTAATCAATTATTAAATACAATAACGATAGGATGATACTTAGATTGATCTTTCGTTTAAATCAAAAGAAAATTACATTTTTACAATTTTGAAACGTATTAACATTGAAGTATAGCCACTTCAAATATAACAATATTCATTAAATAATTCAATTACTACACTGAACGTCAAATTAATTAGGGAATCACTAATACTTTTCCTTTTTTATACATATCGCAACTTTCCGACCGTAAAAACAATGATACTCTGTAAAACGACAAAACTTTTTACGAGTTCTGATAATACAAGTATCAAGCTTCTCTCGCGAGTAAGAGACAGAGAAAGAGAAAGAGAAAGAAAGATAGAAGGAGGAGTACATGCAAAAAAAAACAAAAGGAAGGGTTAAAGGGTAAAAGAAAAGAATCTAGGGAAGGAAGTAAAAAAGGAGCCCGGGTGAAACTCCTTCCCGGCGCCTCTTTTTCGGTGGAAATAAAACTGTTGTATCTACTAATAAAGGCGGAGTCTTACTTTTAAAAGTGCGCACCGCCAGCTCGCTTCTTCTCTCTCTCCTTCTCTCTCTCTCTCTCTCTCTCTCTTTCTGTTCTGCGTTAAAATAGGAGGGATTAGTTCCTATGGTAGCGTCGGAGCTTAAGCATTGATGAGGTTTTTAAATGGGTTCTCCTTTGACGATGGTAAAAGAAAGAAAGAGAAATAAAGAGAAAGAAAGAAAGAAAGAAAGAAAGAAAGAGAGAGGAAGAGATAGAGAAAGAAATAGAGAGAGAGAGAGAGAGAGAGACATACCGTAGAAAAAGGGGTGGAAGTGGGGTGGAAGGAAGACGTTGGTCGCGATAAGGGGTGGAACCTTCTTCTCTAAAAAGGAAGAGTAGAAAAGTAGAGAGAGAAAGAGAGAAGAGTAGCGGGGAGAGGAGGAGTAGTACAAAGGAGGGTCCGGGGTTGAGGGGGAGGGAGAGGGGGGGTGGACGATATTTACCAAGAGATTAAAAAATCGAGGGAAAAATTAAGTGTTACGGGGGCACGCCCTCGTCCAGGACTTAATTCTACGTAATCCTCTGCTAAGATCGTCTCGAACCGAGCTATTCCCCACCAACCACGTCCAACCAAGCAGCCCAGCCAAGCAAGTTTCCTTTCTGTCGTGATTTTCAACCCCACTCCCTTACATCCCCTCCCTCCCATTCCCCGATTCTAGCCTTCTTCTATATCGTACGTTAATCGCAAAAGATTAGGACTTTTAAGAACATCGAAGAAAAATTCTTCGATGTTCATTCGATTTGAATAGGATAATAGGGATCGTTTCTTTTTCATTTCAATCGTTTTACATATAATAATATTTCTTTTATAATGAATTTCTCTTTGTCATCGTTAAATAAGATGATACGTCTTGGAAATACTTGGAAGATATTTTCTTTGTATCCAATTGACGTTAAAAATGATAACAAGAAGAAGAACAATAAATAATAATAATAATAATAATATTATTAATAATAATAATAATAATAATAATAATAATAATAATAATAATAACGAAGCTCAATTAGATGAGACCAACTCGCGATATGTTGGCGACACAAATATTTAGAGGGTGGCCCGGATGGTGACCATAGAACGATGTTATTAGTAAATTAACTGACATCAAAGAAAATGCGAGCGCCGGTCACTTACTCCGCTAATGGAAAGCCCTGCATCCTTGATACACGAGAGAGAGAGAGAGAGAGAGAGAGAGAAAGAGAGAGTGAGAGAGAGAAAAATACATATATATATATATACATATGCGACATATATGTGAATCTCTATAGTCGTTCACTATCCCCACTCTTTCGTATGCGTATACTGCCAGCCATATTCAATCCACTTCGCAAGAAATCCACCTGGAATTTTTTCCTGTGCCCTGCTTTTAAAGATTTTATATATATATATATATATATAATAAAATAATAGTATGTACTTGATATTACGTGTAAATAAATTTTTTAATCATTAATTTAAATGATGTACACTTAACAACGAAAAATAAATTTTATAGGAAAACAATATTAATCATAACTAACTAAAGAAAATATTAATATAATTATACTTCTAATTCTTTCACTTATTTTCTTTTCTTTGTCTCTCAAATCTTCCCTTTTATTAAAATAAAGGGAACACTGATACCCTTTAAAGAAGAAAAAAAGAAAAAGTAATAGAAAAGGAAAGAGAAAAAGAAGAAGAAAAAGAAGGAGGATGAAATGAAAAAAGAAAAATATCGAGGAAGAGAGGAAAAGAGAAAAAGATCTTTTTGGAAAAGCACAGGCGCAACGGAGTATTCGTGTATTATTTATTATCATCTTTATCAGTCAATGAACGAGTGCGTCATCGTGAATATATTTCATCCTCAAGAGAAAGAGATGATGCATTCTAACGGTACGAACTATATTCGTAACTATCAATTCTCTCTCTCTCTCTCTCTCTCTCTCTCTCTCAATCTTTCTGCCTTACCTTCCTCTTTTTCTTCTTCGAACTCCGTTACTCAGAGTCTTACGAGGTGATTTTTTTTCACCCCTCCTGTCTCTGACCTCGCCGGACTAAATTTCGCGCGTTAAGCCTACGGTGTAATCCCGTCCTTAATATTCAAAAACGTGATCGCCTTGCCAAGCGAGTCGAGCTTGAGCGTGATCGCAACATTGGAGTGGGGAAAGACCTCCTGATGGTATGAAAGAAGAGTGGGGGCTAGAAAACGAGAGGGAGGGAGAAGGAGGAGGAGGAGCGGTAAAGGGGAGGTAGAGGAGGGAGGTTGGGAAGCTTTTCATATGCTAATTAGCATTCGTCATTTTCTTATGGCACCGACTTAAGTGTGCTTAAGCTCGCTAACTCCTTCCCATCCTCCTATGGTCCAACCACCCTTCCTCCCTTTTCTCCCTCGTTCCTCTCTATCTCTTTTCTTTCTTCTTTCTTCATCTGTATCTCTCTCTCTCTCTCCTTCTCTTTTCACTCTTTCCTTCTCAGCCATTGGCCGAAGAGTCCTCTTCGAAATTGCTCGCTTCTCGATTCATCCCTGTCCGTTCGCGAGGAAAGGATCACAGAGCTGTAAGAAAAATGAACGAGGCTCTCCTCCTCGACTCCTAATACAGAGAGAAAAGTCGAGGATTCTCACTGGAATCTTGACGAGAGTTCTTTCGTGGTCTTTTATTTCCATCTCATTTTATCCTGAACATTCGACAGCATAGGCCTTCCATAAATTCTATTCTCCCTACGACAACTTGGATTTTTCTTATGGAAATTGACAAAATTTTAACACGCTCATTTATATATCGTACATTGATCCAATCAAAGTTAGATCATTATCATCGACGAGAAATAATTTTTGTGACTTGTTTTTCATTTTTTTTCTTTTTCTTTTTTTTTTTTTTTTTTTAATTAAATCTTACTGTCATCGCTTAATCGAGGATTTTCTATCAATTTGACAAAATATATATATACATATATATATAATTTAACATTTTACATTATCGTCAGATCGTTACGTTCGTAAAAATCATCGATAATTATCAATTTACCTTTAATTATAACGATTTTAATCAATACCAAGGAAATTAATTAAACGACAATAAAATAATCTTGAAAAATTCTTGCTCTTGACTTGGACAATTCAATATCATTCTAATTACAAATGGTTCTACAGTTATCGATTTAGTCTTGACTTGTATAGCGTTTAGTTTCGATCTATTCGTCGTACGTACGAGTAATAACATCGTCCCTATCGTAACACACGCATGTATTACATTCGGCCTTTATCGAAAGATATCTTAGCTGCGTATCTGTAATGAGATAACGTGCGCGTTAGTTGAACCAAAGTGCCGCACCTTTGAGCTCTCCTTAGTCTCTTTCATAAGTGTTGATGGTGACAAAGAGAAAAATAAAATCTTGGGAGTATTAATAATAATTATAGATCACGTGAAAAAAAAAAAAAAAAACAGAAACAAGAATTTACGGAAAATATTGTTTATCATTTCGCATCATGTGACGATAAGGAGAGACACGCGAGTGTAATTATAATATAAGGTTAATTTTTTTTGTTCGGCATTGGGCCGATTCACGAAACAGGTATGAAATAACAAAAGGATTAGATTCTTTTAAGAAAATATCTTTTATCTTTTCTTTTTTTTTTTTTTTTTTTTTTTAAATCGATCTCGAAACTTTCACTTATCGTTGTAATTTGTTTATCAATCTGTTTAAGAAGAAAATGATTCAGATTAATTGAAAATGTGATAGAAAAATTGACACTCTTTCGAATGATTCACGATGACGCATCTGTCGCGTGTTCTCTACCTACACGTGTGATTTGTTCGCACGAAAGCATTATATATATACTTGTAAAAACACTCTGACTCTAATTGATATTATATCAAAAAAAAAAAAAAAAAAAAAAAAAAAAAAAAAAAAAAAAAAAAAAAAAAAAAAAATAGACGGAAAAAAGCTACAACTTAAATATATTGATTTATAAATATCTTTGTTGAAGGTAAACTCTTTTTCAAACGATGACTATACATCTTCAAGAAGTGGTAAGATCAGAAGTGGAAGGTGGTTTGTCAGGGCCGGCTAATCCAATACCCAGCCAATCGATTGATTGTGGATGTAGACAATTACCATGTCCAAAATTAGCAAAATTCGCAACGAGACGTACGTTCGTTGGATTGATATGTTGGATCGGTCTTCTTCAAGCAGCTTCATCGGCATATTTTAATATTATTGGTTCTACGATAGCAAGAAGATTTCAATTTGATCCTTACTTGATAGGTACGTGATACTGATCTGTCAAAACTTGTCAAAACGTAAGACGTTATCAATAAACATTTCGTTTTGCAGATTGGATATTGGTAATTTCGGAATTAACACCTTTTTTTTTTGGTCTGATCATTGCATATTGGGGTGACAAAATTCATAGAGCATCGTGGATTGGTGCTCTGGTATTATTGCAATGTGCTGGTTATGTGATATTGATAATACCACATCTAACTCATAAAATAAGAGTTATCGAGGAAACGTCGAATGTCACGCATATGTCTCTATACGCAGGTAATTTCTATTACAAAAAAAAAAAAAGAAATTATATCAATATTTTTTATAAAATATATAATACGTTTAATGAATTCTAGAGGAGGTTAACGAACCTGTAGTTTGTTTTCAGATGATAGTCCAGATTTATGTTCGACCAGTGCATCCAAGGTAATAGTGGAAGAGGATGACACGTGTTACTTCACTCTAGCAATTTTAATTTTGATACAAATTTTAATTGGCTTGGCTAATATAGCCTATTATGCACTTGGCATATCTTATCTCGATGATAATACCAAGAAACAGCATGTGGCAGGATTTTTGGGTATTATAATCGCAGTAAAGATTATCGGCATTCTTTTGGGATACATCCTCGCTTGGGGTTGTCTTCGGTAATTAAATGAAAATATAATATCTCGATTATTAAACATGGAATATTCAAAGGATTTGCATATATCTTTCATCGTTCATCTTTGCCCAGGATAGACGCGGAGAATTTGAAAGTTATAGAATCTTATCAAGAACAAATAGGTGCTTGGTGGCTTGGTTTTCCCATACTCGCAATAGCCATGACAATACCTGGTTTATTTCTCTCGTGGTTTCCTAGAAGATTACCTTCTGAGGTAAAATTAATATATTACTGATCAAAAGTTCTCTTTTAAATATTTAAAATAAATTCTCTGATATGATATTGATTTTATGAATTTAAATTGATATTTTAACTTTCACCATCAAAATAATTTAAATCTTAAATTTTATCAAAATGAAATATATGTTCATAAAAAATTTCTAAACTCTTAATTTTCGGCACGTATATATATATACATATAAATGATTAATAAAAAACAATAATGTGAATTAATTCGACAGGTAGTAGAACAGGCAGCAGCTTCGATACTCGATCGTGCGGGTACATTAACTCTTCGTCGTCTAAAATCAATTGATCATAAAATTGGTACTCCAAACTTTACTGCGATGGTCGGAAGGTTGATCTCAAACAAATTATTGATATGCAATATTCTCGCTTCGGCCTTTTGTGCTACTGCTCTCTTGAACTTCATGACACACGAGAATATCATTTTGGAATCTAAATATCATATACCAAGACCTACAGGAATGTTACTCGGATTTGGGGATCCCTTTCATTCAAGATTAATCTCGACTATTTTGAAACCAATTTTGATTGGACTGATCATAATTATATCTGGATTGGTATTGTCCAAAGTTAAACCACGAGCAACATTTATAGCTGGTTATAACTTTATTATGACAGTTTTAGCAACTATTACAATATTTTCTTTGGTATTTGCATATTGTGATACGCTACCAATTGTTGGGATGAATAAAGGATCGTAAGTATATATTGGTATATATATATATATAATTATTTTTATTGCTTTAATCTTCATTAATTATAATATATTTTAATACGATATTTCATTCATTTGGAAGAATCAGTTTGTTGAAATACTGCAACAAGGATTGCCGTTGTTCGAGGGATTCCGATTTTCGACCAACCTGCGACACCAGAGGCATGTTCACTTTTTATACGCCTTGTCACGCAGGTTGTACCTCTATAAACTATATAGACAATATCAAGTTCTACAGTGATTGCAGTTGCGTCGAAGATATGACGGGACAAGGAAATCTAGATGCTAAGGACGGTCCATGTGGCTCCTCTAATTGTCAAATCGGATGGCTAACCTTTGAAGTACATCATTGACTTTTTAATATAATTATTATTCGACAAATTCAATGAATTCGTTTATTAAAAGAAAAAAAAAAAAGAAAAAAGAAATAACAACTTTTGCTATTTCAGTTTGGTACTTTACTTTGCTACGCTTTGATCGCTTCCACTTTCATTGGTGATCTATTGATCAATCTCAGATCAGTCTATAAACAGGACAAAGCGAGTAGTATAGGATTCTGGATGATGTGGGTTGCACTTTTCGTCAATGTACAGGGCAAGATTCTTTATCAAGTGATTGCAAACATGACGTGTATACATTGGGGTAATAAAAGGAGTATATGCCATCTTCACGACAGCAAAAAACTTGGAAATTATATGTTCTATTTGACGACCTTGCTACTAGTTATCTGCATTCTTTTTAAGATTTTGGTATGGATTTTCTGTAGAAATTTAATGATATATAATAAATCGATTAATGAAAACGAGGAGGATACGGCCCAGGAATTGATGCCAATACAACAACCTACGACGAATTCCAATCAAAATGAGCCTAAATCTGATGACAATGGTAATTGAAACAAAAAATAAATAAATAAATAAACAAAAAATATTATATTTTATAATATCTATCGACATACTTTAATAATTATTCATGATTATCTAGGTATCGTTACATGTCCAGTAGGTCCCATAACTACAGAAATAGAAGTATTACAAGTTACAGCTAAACCAAAAACAAAAGAAGAAGATGATGAGGAATCGAAACGTCCTTTGATATATGGTCCTTTGGGTCCAGGAAATAAACGAAAGACCAATAACGAAATACCAGTTCAACAGAATCTTCCTAGAGAACAGAAAAATCGAAATCTCGAAACGGACGACGAGCTCGATAGTTCCAGCGATGAAAGTAAGAAAAATTCTAGCCCGAAGATCGCATACAAACCATTGGAATTAGATTCGGACATTGAAAGTGATCTTGGAAATACAGCAGCTAGATCACGAAAGCATGTTCTTAATAAAGATTATGATATATTCACGGAGAGATCGAGTTCGTCGTTAAGTTCGAAAAGACGAGAATTTCCGAATCCAGACGATTATGGAGATCCAAGATCGATAAGGAACGTTTCTACGAAGGATCATAAAGCATATGAGGATGGATCATCTAAAACAAGTAGCTTTGAGTATTCCAAGGCATTCAAAAAAGGAGACTTCAATGAAATTGGTATACCAATAGTCGAATATCATCCACAAAGCTCCGGGAACTTGGCTGGAAAAGATTCTCCATTTTTGAAAGACGTTAAATCGTTGATAAATAAATACGAACAAAATTCGAGCCAAGAAAGATTGGAGGATGATCGAGTATCTATTAAATCGGCTGGTAAGACTGGTATTCCTCTTGTTGCTATGACTCAACCTAGACTCTCTTCTGGACAAGCCTCCTCAGGATTTGGCAGCTTGAGGGAAAGCTCTTCCGATCCTCGAGGAACTCCCAGTCCAAAGAACTCTTCTATCAAGGGTAGCAAAGGGGCACTCTGTACCGATTTGTGAATTATTTATGTTTCGTGAAACCACGAGTACACATACATACATACGTATATAAATACATACATACACACACACACACACACACACACACACACGTTGGGGTCACCTTCGATCTCTATCGAACTCTATTCTCTCGTCGATATCTTAACTTTCGTTGCTTACGATCACCAAATCGTAATACGATTATTATAATTTTATATTTTATATTTATTGTTCGATTAAAATTTATTATGACGTAAATTTATTTTAATCCTTACTTCACCTTACCTGTTCTTCCAAAAGAAAAAACGATTCGTTTTTATCCTTTATCTATAAAAGAGAGATTTCGTTATCAAATTTTTTATTATTCAAAGATCTAATTTTACGTAATATTTCGAAATGTTATGGAATGGATAAGGATATGTCACGTAATCTATCATAAAATATTTAATTATTTTTTTCTCAAGCAACATATACAAGATTCCTGTTAATGACATTCTCTTTTATCGGTGATTAGCTTAATTTAATTTTCATCGATTATGAATATGATTCCTACGAGAAGAAATAATTAATTTTTACAGTTTTAATTCGTATGATATCCCACAGATATCAATTAACTGAGAACGTTAGTAAAATTAATTGAAAGGAGACTAAGTTCTGTTCGACAGACAATCTCTTCCAAATGATAAACCAATATAAGATTTCGATCTTATATATACCACGAGGTTTAAATATTTAAAATGATTCTTAAGGTACTTGTAAAGTCTTTATTCGTCGGCCCTTTATCTTTTTTCCTTTCTTATTCTTCGTTACTCAAGTCTCTCTCTTTTTTTCTTTTTTTTTTTCTTCAACTCTTTTCGTCTCAAACTTGCTTGCGTCTCGTTTTGAAGAATAACACGTCATCAAATTCTATCAAAGTGTATCACCTGGCTCCTCCGTGATATCCTCTAATTCGATTTCTTCGTCGAAGATCTTCACGTCTTTCACGTAATACCAGACACCAATATCGAACAATGTTCCGATGATTACGAAACCTTGAAAAAAAGAAAAGAAATTCCTTCAACAAAAAGATCTCAAAAATTTTCCACAATTATTACATGCGTTAAGAAAGAAAATAAATATCGAACAACAAATTTTCTTCCAGTGTATATTTTAATCAATGCTATCAATGTTATCGATTGTCGTCAATATTAGGTATATATTTATTCATGAATTTTTCTGATCAACCATTTCTCTTTTTGTATCTTTTTATTCCAAGAAAAAAAAAAATAAAATTTAAATACTTTGCTTTCTTATTTATCAGCTTGTTTATAAGAATTAAAATGAAATGAACTTACTCGCCGCGGTGAAGTTCAGCAAGTATCTAAGAGCCTCGCCATTGTAGAGCCAACAATTTCCAGTTCCTGTATACGTCTTACCCCATACGAGGCAAGTTTTGTCTATATAAAATGAAATATTTGTTCATTTTTAAGAGGAAAAGTTTGAATTGAAAATATTCAAGAAACGTAACTCACCTAAAATGAATCCAAATAAAATAGGTGACGGTATAAAGGCGAATAAACTCATAATAGTCAAGCTAAAACCCATAGCTACTGTTTTATCTTTTTCGTCAACGCATCTCACGGAAACAAGAAAGTTCGATGCCCTTCCGGTACCACCACTAAACTTGAGTAGACACATAACCGCGAGGAATATATGAAATTTACTCATGCAATCGACAGGACAGGCCCCGGGTATCGCTGTACCTAAAGTTGACATTGGCTCAGCTTCCGTCATCTCTGTGGATATCTCGGTTGTAAAGCTTGAAGTGTTGTTCGCCATAATGAAATGCGTTAAAATGCGAGAAAATTTCGATTCCACGCAACTACAGTCGGTATAGACTTTGCTACCGTCTCCGTAAAGCTAAAGGAAATAGAAAAAAAATTATGATTATAAGAAATGAATTGCATTGGATATATGATTATAATTAAAAATGCCCGTATATAGAATTACTTTATCCAGATAAATATATACATATATAGAAATCTTATATTTCCTAATATATCCATTTATAAAGTATATAATATAAACGTTGCGATCATTTATTAATTCTATTTCGAATGTTAATATGAAAGATAGAAAAATAAAAAGGAACCTTCATGCTCCTACAACCAGCGTGACAGGCTGAAATGAATGTTTGACCATGTTCTGAGCAGACTGGATTATACGTAACGTAGTCACAATGGCAAAGCTCATTGCAAGGTAATTGGGTTTTCAGTATTCCATTCGATTGAATAGCCATTTGATCGTCGTTTGCAGAACATCCCAAAAAGGCATAAGAAATTATTCCCATGATGGATATGGCACCAACCATAACGTTCCATGCTGCTAAATATCTAGCTTTTGGCTTATATTTGGAGATTATTAAGCCAGATAATAAAATTCCAAAAGCACTAGAAATTAGACCAACAGTACCGGTGATCAACGAAGAAACTGATGCCGATTGTTTGTACTGAGTTTCGATATATTTCGGCATAAAAATCCAATATGGCATATAACCCATAAAATAAAAAACCGTAGCTAGATTATTGCACATCAAGGTCGTATTAGTCAGTAAACGTTTGAACGTTCTTAACATGTCTGACAAGGAAGCAGGAAGTTCAGGTTCTTGATCGTTTCCCTTGATACTAGCAGCCGATTTATTTCTTTCTAAGGCTAACACTTTCCGAGCCGCTGCTCTTGGTAGAGTTTTTGGGAAGAGAGCGATAACGCATGCAAATACGAAGAGCAAAAAGGCCAAAATTATCCAACCTAACCACCATGCGCCAAGCCACCTGTACGTTTATTGCCGTTTAAGTTTTATTTGAAAATATATCTGTTATGAAATCTTTATTGGGTATCGTACCTTGGATCCTGAGTCGTAATGGTCGGTGTCAAGGTCGGACTGATGTAGAATTTCAAGGCAAAAGATGCCAGACCGTAACCTATCGCTGGACCTAACATCCTCAAAAAATATGAAAAACTTATGAGCGCAGGAGTTTTCGATTTTTGTATATTGTCATCCATATAAGAAACACCTAAAGTGTAATAAAGCGATCCACCAACACCCGAAACTAATTGGGCAATAAAGAGCAACACTTGAGGAGCAAAATTATTATCGGTATCCTCGCACTCTTGTCCACGGCCATCTTTGCCCAAACACAAAAATTTTCGATATTTATCGGGGATCAAACTGGTGATCGTGTTGTTGTCCGGATTTTGAAATTTTCCGCCATACTCTTTCGTCAACATCAATGCATCCTCGCCCGGTCCATAAAGAAAATGTGGTAACATCGTCAAACAACAAAATAATACAACCTGAAAGGAAACATAAAATTATAAATTTAATATCACGATATTAAACATTTTTACGTATATATATATATATATATATATATATATATATATATATATATTTATAGATCTATAGATAGATAGATAGATAGATAGATAGATAGATAGATATATTTTTTCGTTGGATTTCAATCGTGCGAAATTTCTCATCAGAAAATAATTTATAATAAAGAAAACAATAAACCATTATCAAAATTCTCTTTTCTATAAAATTTGCAAAAACGATATTTACCATTCCGTTATCTTAATGATAACTCGACATAAGTCTCGAGCGATGTCACGAAAGGGTGATAAATATGTCATAATTAATCCAACGAGACTGTGTGTAAACGTTTGACCTTACGTGATTTTTGAATATAACTAAACAAATAACGACGATATGTTTAAATTTTGTTTTATGATATTGAAATTGGATTATTAAGAATTAACATGAGAAGAAGTTAAAGAAAAAGAAAGTGAGTAAGAGAAAAAGAAAACGAGAGAGAGAAAAAGAGAGAGAGAGAGAGAGAGAGAGAGACAGAGAGAGAGAGAGACAGAGAGAAAGAGAGAGAGAGAGAGAGAAATAAATGAGAGATAGTCCATTAATTATATTCGACGAAATAATGAAAATTTTTATAGCGATAAAATAAAAATGGACGACAGCAAAGTTCCAAGCACTCCACGAGAGCCTTTTCACCGTTCAATGAATGAATCTAAGCATAGCTAAGCGTACGATGGCGAGAGTACGAGATGGTAAGAGGCGTGAATGAGCGTAGCTACATTTTCAACGCTTCCTAATTTAATTAAGAACCGACCAACCGGTGAGTTATGACGTCTCCCATCTCGTTCCTCTCGGGGGCGTCCGTCGACACGGACTTGACCGATACTACGCACTTTTTTTTTTTTTATCGAACTGCCATATCTCGGATTTTCTAAGATACTTACGGTATAAATTCCGAATGCGATCCATCGTGGCCTATGACCCCTTCCAGCGTAATAAGACAATACCACCGAGACAAACAGCTGAGAAATATCGTTACCTACGGTGATAAGACCTGCGACACGAGTTGTTAGCGTTAGAAAGAGAGAAAGAGGAAAAGAGAAAGATATATATATATATATATATATATATATATATATATGTAGCTTTGTTTATATAAATGGAAAGAGAAACAAAGTCAATTTCCATAAATCTCTTATAGAGTACCATGTAAGATACAATCATTTTATCATACTTTAAATATTAATAAAATAATATCAATGAGTATAACATATGAGAATAACAATCAAATATAAAATAAATATGATAGTTTTAATAATGTAAATATAATTTATTTTGAAATAAAGAAAGATAAGTGATATCTCACCGGTAGTCTTTGAGGGTATTTTGAACCTTTTTTCGATGGTGGTGATAGTGCCGTTAAAATACGCGTAACTGGCCGAAAATATACAACCGAGGATGCCATAAAGGAAAACGTATGCCTTTTTATTGGCAAACCTCTGTAAGGTTGGTCCACGAAGACACCATATACCACATGAGGTGTCATCCGTGATAGGTAATTCCCTAAAAACATCTTCTAGTCCTCTGATCGGTGTTGTGGGTGTCGTTGGGGTGGTTGGTGGGGTATTGGGCACCCTCAAGAGTTTCAAATTCTCGGGCCCATTTTTTTCGTGGCCCGTGTTGTTACTCGAGTTTTTTGAGTTCTTCATTATCCTTTGTATATTCGTATGGTTGCTAGCCCTACTTTATATGACTGTCAACCCTCAAATGTATTTCTATTTCTCTCTCTCTCTCTCTCTCTCTCTCTCTCTCTCTCTCTCTCTCTCTCTCTCTGAGTGACCTCAATCCCGTGTCGCGTCCCGTTTCCGATCTCCGGTCCTTGGCATCGCTTTTCCTTTTACGAATTATGCGAACACCGTCGCGACACCGTAGCAACAACTCGCGACGGAACTTGATCTATCTCCCCCTCTTTCTCTCTCTCTCTCTCTCTCTCTCTTACTCCCTCCCTCTCTCTCTCTCTCTCTCTCTCTCTCTTTCTCTCTCTATCTTTTTCTCTCAGATATTCCCGCTATTTCGATCGATTCAAACTCGCTTCTCTCGTATGATCATACGATTTTTCATTTTACATGACACTCGAGAGAAAGGAGTAAATAAAGAAAGAAGGATAGAAAGAAGGAAGGAAGGAAGGAAAGAAAGAAAGAAAGAAAGAAAGAAAGAAAGAAAGAAAGAAAGAAAGAAAGAAAGAGAGAGACCTATGACCTATCGACGACGTCACTGCAACTTTGCTTACTTGCTTTCCATGCAAATAGATAGAAATCGGTTGAAGGAAGATTTCTTTAAAGTATTAAAAAGTTCTCTCTCTCTCTCTCTCTCTTTTTCTCTCTCTTTCTCTCTTTCTCTCTTTCTCTCGCGAGAAAGTTCGTCAAAGTCGGCACAGCTTTTCACGAAATATATCAACCCAACCGTCCGAAAACGACGATTATTCTTTGAAAACTGATATGACGTTGGTGAACGACAGTGACAACGAGAGAATCCGGGATCTCATGAAGGATCCCCACCTTCGGCCCTGAAGATCGACCGGATTACGGAGGTCCACGACGCGGAGATCGACGTGATACGCACCTATGATATCCTCGCTCCGTCGGCGCTGTTATCAACTCGATGCGTATCTTCCATCTCTTTCTCTATATCTCTATATCTATCTCTATCTGTTCGTCTCTTTCTTTCTCTCTCTTTTATACATCGTTCGAATCTACGTAACATCCTTCTTCCTCGTCGTCTTTTTCTCTCTTCTCTCTTTCTCTCTCTCTCTCTCTCTCTCTCTTTCCCTCTCTCTCTCTCTCTCTCTCTCTCTCTCTTTCTCTCTCATTCTTCCTTTTTCTCCGCCACGTTCGTTCCTTCCTCTACTTGGTTAGGAAGATCTATTCCGTAGCGTTTACTATTTTACTACTCTTCTACTCGGTCTACTTGTTCGCTCCTGTCTTACTAAATCCCTCTCTGTTTCTCACCCTTTTAATCTCTTTCTCTTAGATCGTTTAATAGAATCTAGAAATGTATTCTCGAGAAAAATGAAACTTACGAATCTACGATAATCTTGTATTTATTTCAAGTTATAATTGTAAACATGCGATAAGCGATATCGTAAAGTTTGATTAGGTCTTTGTGTTTTAGATCTTTTATGTCCTTTGAAAAAAAAAGAAAAGTTCCTTGACAGAAGGGTACCGGACGAAAACAGATTGCGATTAGCCTTAGGAGGTCTCCAGTCTTGTAACTCGATGTCTAAGCTCGTTTCTAGTCGAGCACACCGGAGTATAGGCTCACATTGTGAACCCATTATGATTTAATAGATCAGACGACGTGATGTACACGCGCGCGCGCGCTCACTCGCGACACACGCCGACGTAAACTCTTCCGTCTATTCCCGCGCATTGCTAATGGCGCACACCAAATAGCTATACCGCTAATAGCTGCTGGCTAATTGCTGGAATTTAATTTTCGTCGTGCCCGACGACGAACCACTGGATCGAGTGCTCGCAAACGTCGTCGTCCTCGTCGTCGTCGTCATCGTAGTCGTCGTCGTCGTCGTCGTTGTCGTCGTCGTCGTCGTCATCGTTGCTGTCGTAGACATTGTCGTAATCGTTACCTTAATTATTGTATTAGTCGTCGCTTTTTTTTCTTGCGAAAAAATTTTTCAAATTTTCCGTTTACTTTTTTATCTTCGATACTCAACAAAATAATCTTTGATAATTTTGATAATCATTGGCTTCGAACATAGCATTATAATATTGTAATTATATAAACGTTGTAAAGTAATTGACAAGCTTCGATATTTACTAAAGCAATTAAATAACATTATAGGTAGGTTTTCTTTTATAATAATATTTAATCATTAATAGCAATGAGCTACCTTGCTTTTTCATGCTCTTATGTACCTACATGATATCTTTGAGAAACGATAAAGTTTTTAAGTAAACTCTAGCCTATTTCTTTTATATTTTCTTTATAATTTATCTCTTGTGTAAGATATTTCTTATTTATATTTTTAAATTAACCGTAGTATTTAAATAATATGTTTATAATCTCAAAAGATAATTTTTCTCTTTTTAAAATTATTTCGCAATATTTTGATATCTCCATATGTTCATAAATAGAAACTATTATTACATTTAAGGTATATTAGTATAAAAATTAAACGTTTCTATTCGATCCAACGTAATCGGTAATTACATGTATGCTTTTATTAATATCCGACATGATTTGCGAGAAACGTCGCTTCTTCGACAATATTTACGCTCTGATCGCGAATATGACGAGACGAATGAACATTTACACATCGACGATAACGGGCCGCCATAAATTTATTTGCAATCTCGGAAATGTTCTCGTTGCAGGCTACACGAAAAATCGTCGGGTATCATTACTTTTCTATCAAGCGCCATTACGAACATACACATAGACGCATACATAAAGATTTCTTCTCCCTCTTTATTTTCTCTTGAAAGAATAAGAAAATATTTCGAAAAGGTGGCGCCATTTGAGCTTATCTCGAGAGAATACTTAATGATCGATTGGAGGAAACACGGAAACTTTGGTACATTTTAAAATCGTAGAAGATTCGTAGAAAATCATTCCAAGTAAGATTTCAAGGAGAAAGGGGAAAGAAAGAAAAAGAATTTATGTGACGAGATTAAAATCGGTACAAATTAGTTTTTTTCAAAAAAAGGAAAAAAAAAGAGAGAGAAAAAAAGGAAAAAAAAAAAATAAAGTCTGATCAACGCATCTGATTTACGATTCTCTTTTTCTTTTGTATTTGTACAACATACCA